>NC_022009.1:109550603-109560652 GCF_000317375.1 Microtus ochrogaster
TAGTTTTCAATTCTAGTTATTTTTTTTTGTTAGTTTTTGTTTTTCCACTGAAGCTGTCATCAATGAAGTATCTTAGTGCAGCTCTCCAGCCTGGGAATGTCTGTCTAGGAATATGATGATTTAAGCGCTGTATCAGCCACAGGTAGCTGGGGATAGAGAGCCTGCCATACACAGTAGAAAATGGGTATCACCTGAACTGTAGTTGTTACGGCTCTCATAGATGACTGATTGACATGAGACTAGACAGGTGATATATTCCAGGAATTGGACAGGCAGAAAAAGAATAGCAACTAGATGTGAAGAAATCCGATGTTTTAGTTCACCAAGGCACTGGAGAAGGATAGTTAAGAATATTATGCCAATTAATGGTGAATTAAGTAGGAAGCTTTACATGAGTTCCTGTTGAGAAAGACTAGAAATGTTTGAAGAATTGCTTGTAAGGGTAAAGGATTGTTTGAAAAGTTATTTATGGTTAGTTTAGTGCCTTAACTGGAAGAAAAGAGACCACTAAATGTAAAGAGGAACGTCTGAATTGGTTTATTGAAAACCCTTGGAATATCCAGCTCTTCTGGTCTTTTTCCTACTATAAAAACGACTGCATTCTCATTATTAAATAATTGACATGACATTGTTAGATAGTAGCTCAGAAACTATCTTCCAGAGCCTCACAAACTTACCCTCTCAGGGTCGGCCTCAATCTTCTCGCTTAGCCATCAGACAACAACACAATTTGTATCTTTAATGTACTAGGCCTGCTAAGAGAAGGAAGAGACAGTTGTAGGACCCAGAAAACCTGGACTAGGAGGAGGTGCTAGTATGGGGGACTAGGTCTCGAAATGTTGACTCAAAGGAGAAAGAATACAAATGGCACAAAGGAGGAATTGATTGATACAAATTTATCCTTATAGTCTCAAGAGATAACATATGCAATACACTGGAAAGAACAGATATGTTAGTTATTGGCTTCTGTTATAAATACAAGAGTGATACCTTAGTTTTTAACTATGATATTGGGACAATGAGGTTTGCACAAGTAATATAAAATTGGATTTACATTTTGTTCTCTATGTAAAAATTCAGTCAAGTGAATTGTTTATGCATGAATACTGAATCTAAAATCCTCAAGAAAAAAAAGAAAATTCTTTGTGACATTGACCTTTGCAGGTATTTCTTGACACCAAGAAGAAGGAAAAAAAGTGAAAAAAATACAAGCAGTTCAGTTTTTACATTAATCTAAAAAGAATATGCATAGAAAGTGAAAAAGCATACTAAATAAGGACCCACAGAATAAAATATATACAAGTCTTAGGTCCAATAAAGAATTTGAATTCAAAGCAAAAAATCCTAACATCCAAAAATAAGAATTAAAAGCAAAGGAAGTAGATTTGGATTGTTGGTATAGTGGGGAGGATCATATAGGAGTTGCAAAAGGGGAAGTTGTAATTAGGATATACTGTACAAAATATTTTCAGTAAAAGAAAAAAAGAAAAAAAGATAAAATCAATAAAAGAGAAACAAATGTGCAAGCATAGGACTGGGCAGTAGTCATATAAAAGAGTCACTGTTGCAAATAACTATGGAAAGGAAATCAGAGCCACAGGGAGATATCATCTTACCCCCACTAAGTTTCTGTTAATAATAGTGAAAAGAACAGTAGCAGTATGTGCTCCACAGGTTTTGGAGATAATGTTTCTACATGGAAGGAGCATCAGGTGTGTGTGATAATCACCAAGGATAATTCATAAAAAAAAAAAAAACAGTAGAAGAATTATCCTATGATCCTCTGGTTATGTATTTGATGGAATTGAAATTGGGTTCTCAAAAAGATCACTGCCATCTTATATTGACTGCAGTATTTTTGATAGCAATCAAGAGACACAAGCAAATTAAATGTCCAGTAGTGAATAAATGGAAAAGAAAATATAATATATACAATGTGGAAAAGGAAAAGAAAATACAATATATATAATACATATACAATGTACAACACATGCAATATATATAAATACAATGTAGCTTAGTGGTAGACCATTTTCCCAGCATATGTGAGATTTGGAGCTCAGTCTTGACCACTGTCATGTAGTTAATTTGCTTTTTGAAACCTGAAAAAATGATCACCTGTTGTAATATGAGCAGCGGGGCTGCGTCCCCAGCACCCCGGCCGCCTGCTAGTTTATGCCCGAAATAACAACACAGAAACTGTATTCATTTAAACACTGCTTGGCCCACTTCTATCTAGCCTCTTCTAGGCTAATTCTCACACCTGGACTAGCCCATTTCTAATTATCTGTGTAGGCCACGAGGTGGCTTACCAGGGAGATTCTAGCCTATGTCCATCCTGGGTCGGAGCTTCATTGCGTGTGCCTCAGAGAGCAGAGCTATCCCTGTGTCCGCCCAGGAGAGGGGAGCATGGCGTCTCTGCTCCAATCACCATTAATGAGTTAAAAATGATGACCATTAATGAGTTAAAAACTTCTATGCATATAGTGCTTAGGTAAACAAATGTTATTAGAGAGGACATATAAGAACACAGCACTAACATTACAATGAAATATATGCTAGTGACAGGGACTTCAGCATCACTAAGCAACTCAGTAGTTTCATTTAACATGGGGCCATACTAATGGCAGACTCCTTACAGCAACAGGGATGATTGTGTCCTGAATGAATCAAGGCACAAGGCCAGTCTGAGGTGGATATGATATTATCAGAAGTGACAATCAGAAGCTTGACCAGTGAATTATTATGCATCTCTAGGGACAAGACAGAGAGACAGAGAATAAAACAATACTTGGAGTACGTACTCCTAAAATCATAACCCCAATCCCCGACAACAACAAACCCAAGATTTGGGGCTGGTGAGTTAGTTCACCTGGTAAAGTACTTGATCTGTAAAGATGAAGAAGTGAGATAAATCCCCAGATCCTTAAACTATTATTACTATTGTTAGAATACTAAGCTATGATGATGATGATGTATGTGTGTACTTGCAATTCTAAAAATCATGAGATAGGGATGGGGATCTTTCAGGCTCATTCTCTCTGAGTCTCAAGAGAACGAGAGAGAGACCCTGTCTCTGAAAACAAGGCTGCTGCTGAAGGATGAGAGCTGAGGATGACCTCTGACCTCCACATGACTGTACACATACGTGCATGTACACCTGCATACATATGTTTACCTAGGCCGACACACTACACACACACACACACACACAGAGACAGAGAGAGAGAGAAAGAGAGAGAGAGAGAGAGAGAGAGAGAGAGAGAGAGAATGAATCATATTTCAGTGATCAAGAGATGCAAGCTTGAACCAGTCTCAGTAAAGAGTCAATTTTGCTGTTGTTCTTTGTTCTGGCATATTTTAAAACTGGATCCAGTTTTCTGGCCCAAAATGTATTCACTAAAGAAGAAACTGGTTGTTCATAAAGAAGAACCCTACAAGTAGGTATGGTAAATGATTCTCTCAGTTTTTCTTCAAAGCTGACTTAGGCAAACGTATACTTACAGAAAGGGAAAATATTGGCATTTTCATGATGCTTGAGCTTGGGATAGGAATTAACATTAACATCCAGGGACACAAATATTACATTGGCTTTGATGGTAGAGCAGGGGCTTAAGGATGTTTAAACATTCCATCTGACCCCAGGCTTGATTCCAACCATAGGAACAGGTGCTCACTGGAATATTCATCAGGCCCTAAATGAACCATTTAGTAAATACACAAAGCACTTACATGAACTCCAGTACTGAGGGCCAGATCTGGGGAGAAAATGCTATTTAAGTGAAATGGTTGGAGATGCGGCGCACACCATCAGTACTGCATGTGGAAATATCACAACCAAGGAAGAAAGATGGAGATTCGTATTCTCTGGACAACAATGGTTTTGGTAGCACAGAAACAGTCTAGAGAACCCTGTTTACCACCACTCCCGAGCCTTGCAATAGGCTGCATGGTACCACTGGTTCCTCAGTTCAAATGATCATGTCTAAATCAGTTTAAAATATATCTTTCCTTTTGTTTGTGCTAACATTAATTTGAGGATTAAATTAAACTGCAGCATTTTTAAAAATTGCTTTTTGTTGTTGAATTCTCTTCCTGCAATGGTTGGGAGACTCTGAGGGAAAGTTCGTGCTGTTTTCATATCCACGTTGCTAAGGTGATTTTGCAGGATGAAAACACACTGGCAACTCTCCATGAATCTGTTTAGGAAGCATGAATGCATTTCCTATGAAAGGAATGCCCTCCTCCATTTCCAAGTGGTTCAGCTTCAGCCTGTCTGCATCCATGGGGAGGGGGCACAGCCGCTCTCCAGCAAACATGAGGCCACTAGCAAATATGACGTAAAAATGCTTGTAGCTATTGATATGAAATCACTCCCAGCAGCAACACCTACCATCTGTTCAATAGTCCCGATCAACTACTTAGAAAAAACGCATACGAATAGCCGTCAATCAAAGGAAGCATATGAGACCAAGATAAGGTTGTTAGAGCAAGCCTAAAATTCTTAATAAGTCAAATCATTTAGAAAAACGCTCGGCTGTCTTTTGCACAAGTGAGGCGGTGAAAAGTGAACTCTTTTCTATTCAACAAAACAATCAATTCCTTGTCTACAATAACTGGGACTTCTTGGTGTTACAATGTGGAATGGGCTACAGAGGATAGCAGTCAGTGGGTATGAAGGGATAGCATGAGGAAATGGACAAAGGCTAGAATAATTAACTGGGGCACTGCTTCCCCCACACCGTTTGCAGAACTCTTCTTAAAGCCTTTGAATGATCTCTCTCTCTACCGCATCCGAAAGAGAAATCACGATTCACCGCTATTATTTTGTGGGGCACCTGGAAAGAGAATAAATAATAATACACTGTAAGGAAAACTCTTCTATCATTGATATAAGAGGACTCAGTCTGGTGAAGGGTTTATGAGTGGCGGGCGACTCAGTGCTTAACTGTCTAAGTGTTCTTCTTTCCATTAGCTAGACAGAATAAATAATAGCCTCTGTCTTCCCTCATTGTCTGTAATAGAACAATGAAAGTATGAACATCATAATCAACATATTTAATCTGTTAATGTGGGTTCAGTGAATAATTAATATTATATGAAAATTTGTTGTTATTTTAGACATAAATATAGCAGTTTCAATCCTTCAATGAATATACAGAGAAAATTACCACATTAAATTTTGATGCCCTGCAATTTCTGTTTCTTGCTAATATCAAAAAAACCTTGTTTTTGTGTGGTTTTTGACAAAAAATTTCTAGCAAGAATGCATCCCCTGGCCCCAGTTCTTTAAATTAATTAAAGGAGCTCCATGTAGGTAAAAGAACTCTGACAACCAAAAATTTAGATTGCTTTCTTAAATTATTATGTTTGCTAGAAGTTCATAAATTTTATTACTAGCTTACAATCCCAATTTTGACAGAAATCCCAGTTTTGACAGCCTTTATCCTTCATGTTTTTCTCTTTAAATCACTCTCTCACTGATCTTCTTTCTTCTTTTTTTTTTTGCTGTTGAAAATATTTTTTCTTGTAATATATTCTGACCACTGTTTCCTCTTCCCATCTCCTCCCAGATTCTCCCCATCTCCCCACCCACTCAACACCACATCTTCTTTCTTGATTTAGAGGACAAACAGAAAAGTAAAAGCAAACATTCTGGAGATCAAACCAAACCTAAGCAAATGAAACAAAGAAAAAAGCATAAGAATTACATACATATGGACACAAAGGTATACAGAGAAATGCCAGCAATCCTTGTTGTTCAGAGTCAATAACTCAGCTATAATAAGAGAAGGCAGTCTTCGCTGTTTTTAGTTAAGACTTTTGTAGTGTAAGGAGTGCTGGGAAATTAATTTGGCAACCTAAATCACTGCAACAATTACCTCCAATTTATTTTGGAGAAGCTAAGCGAGTACTGATTTATTTCTCCAGCCTCCTATGAGTAATCTCATTCAAAGTAAACAGCATAAATTATTCAGCCCATTTTGCATAGAAACTAACTTCTTGCTGAATGGCAAATGTCAAAGTACATTAATAGAGATGGTCTGAATTGATTTTCTGGTGACTTCAAGATCTCACCAAACATTACTTCAATATTTAGTTTCTTCCTACATTTTTTTTCAGGGAACTACCATACATTTTAGTGTTCCAAGGAAACTGGAAAGTCATCCAACCCAATCCAGACAGAATCACGGAGACAAGGGCAATTCTGTAATCATGAAGTTTTGATATTTAGGACTTTCATTGACCTTTGTATCAATCAGTGTTTTTAAACATTCAACAGTTAAATCTCTTGATACTTAGACATCACTCAGTATAATCATGAGCAAGCTGTGGTTAAGGAATAAACCTTCCAGTAACAGAGGAAGAGGGGTTGAGAAACTGTAATAACAGGTAGTGGGCCATTTCCTCTATTGGTAATGTCTTGACATTTGCAGTGAATGTGACATTTGGCTACATTATATGTATATATTACATATTTTCCATCTATATGGGCCAGTTTTTGCAGGACCCAGGGCAGGTACACACCTGCCAAGACAGATTTTATAGACCAACTGGAAGGTAGGCCTGAGTCTCAGTTTACCCTAAAGCAATACCTGGTTCTAAGAAAGACCATAAACCAAGACTACCCATGCTCCACCCAGGAAGAGATGTCCCTAAGGCGAGCGAACACCCATCCCCTTTTCACCAGGGAGGAAATTTGCAACATACCAACCATTATAGATAGGATCACCTGCCAGCATACACCCATCACTTTTCACCATGACACCTCTAGACAGTCAGGTGTCCTAACCCTTAGGAAACCCTCACCCCTATCTTTGCTACTATAAAAACCCAACCCAAAGTGAGCTCAGGGCTCTCTGATCACTTTGGTACACTGAACACACTGAGAGTCCGAGTTTCAGACTCATGTAAGAATAAAGGTTCTTTGCTTTTACGTGCAGGACTAGGTCTTCTAGTTGATTTTGAGAGAACTCCATGATCTGGGATGACAGTTTTTCCTTACAGTATAAGCATATAGTTGAAAAGTCATGAAGAGAAGCTAAAGTGTATTTTCTCTTACTTGTAAGAGTCTTTCAATTTAATTCTATTATCTGCATTGAAGAAGAGATGCAAGATTTTTAGATGTCAGTATTAGTTATTTAGCTATGCTTATATGTAACAAGGAAATTGACTTAAAATAATTTTCATTAGATAATGATGTTACTTGAAATGTTCAATAATTTAGTCTGTTGTATTCAGTCTTAAAAAGCTGCCATAATTAAAAATGAAAATGGAACACTCAGTACCACTTAACATTTAAAAATAACGTGCAGTGCATGATGGGTTTACTTTTTTTCAAAAATAATAACAAAAATGTTCCTGTTTTTCTCCTTTTGAATAAACTCACGTTACAATGCATTGGAAGATCAGAATTTGCAGTAGTAAAATGTCAGGAATAAAACTCCATTAACAAGCATGGAGCATACACAAAAGCAAGGATAGATAGGAAAAATCTAAGAAATTAAACTTTTGGAAGAAACCAAATCAGCGGTCTATTTTGACTTATAAGCAATTATAAGCTTTTAAGATAGTTCAGTTGAATATACTTAAAAGTATCAATTTGGCAGTAAAGATTTGTCTTTTTATATATAGAATAATATTTACTGCTTATCATTAATTTAGAAGTCTATTTTGTTTGATTTCTTATTAAATGCCTTATTTTTGAGTTTTGAGGGTTTTGTGCTTAGGAAAATGTGTATTTAGAATAATTACCTAATTTTATTACTTTCTCTTATTGATTTTAATAATTTTATGTCAAGTACTTTGTCAACTTCAAATTATTTTTACCTACTGCTTTGAATTTTCTCACTTTAATTCCTGGCATTTTGTGTTAGTTCACTGACTTTGAAAGGGTGAAAGATGCTTTTTATATACTAATTTCCCATAATATCTACCTACTCAACAATCATAGGTCTCTAATTATATATATTTACGTCCTTCTCGAGATCTTTTGTTAGTTTCCTTAATTGTCTCTTGGTTAAATAAACTTCATCCTTTACTAAATCCCTCTGTAAACACTCCTGCGTAGTCTTAATATTTGAAGATCAACTTATTGAATATGACCTCTCCCCACAACCTTCCTTCACTTTCGGAAAACGTTGCACTGGCTTCTTACTTTGAGTGCTGCTGACAAAAAGTCAGATGCCAGCTTGACTTTCTTCCCTTGTAAACAACATTTTGTTTCTGCCTGGAAACCCAGAGGGATTTTGCTTCTAACTTTTAAAGTTCAATAATTTTACAGAAAAATGTCTCACAGTTGACTGTTATGGATTGACTCTTTTTTGTAAAAATAAAAGCTAGATCTACTCAATATATAGATACATTTTTTTAACTTTCATGGAGTATATCGCAAGCCACCACAGTTTTTGGGGTGACTTTTGCCGGACTCCTACCTGTGGTGGGTTCGAATATTCCAGGGTTGGGGCATGAGGACTATATATTATGAATATATCATATTCATAATATCAACCTGAAGTGTTGGGGACAGGAGGATAGAAAGTTCAAGGTTATTTTTAGGCTATTATATTTATTTATCAAGCTGTAGACTAACCTGGACCACATGAAACTAAGTCTCAAAAATCATAAACAGAGGTTATTTTGAGAAGAGAAATTACAATGATTTAATCATTGTTAAGTCTTCTTATTCTATAGGACTTTAACAACAATAAAAATCTAAAAGGTTTGAACACCTAAAATAGATCTACAAAAGACCATGAGAGTCAAGAAGTAATTAGAAGTCTCCCTACAAGGAAGAATTCAGAGCTGTGGCTGGAGAAATGTCTCAGTCATCCAGAGTACTCACTGCTTTTATGAAAAGTCTGCGTTTGGTTTCCAGCACTTGCACAGTGGCTCACAATCTTAAGTAAGTCTATTTCCATGGGACCCAACACCCCCTTCAGGATTCCATGGGCATGTCACACACATGGTGCACACAAAGACAGGCAAGCAAAATACTCATATACCTAAAAGAATAATAAATAAATGTTTAAAAATGAAAAGGGACATCTGGAATGGGATAGACTTTACTGCTGATGGAAAAGCTATCATCAAGAGTGTATTATAATGATACATGAGGTAATGGGATGGTCACGGTGGGGGAGGGATGGGATAGGAGAGCAAGAAAAGAGATAATTTGATATATGTAGCCATCAGGGGTTAGGAAGAAACCTGTGCTAGGGAAATTTCCAGGAATCCACAAAGATGACCCCAGCTAAGATCCCTAGCAATAGAGGAGAGGAAGCCTGGACTGTCCTTCCCCTGTAATCAGATTAGTGACAACCCTAATTGTCATCATAGAACTTTCATCCAGTAACTGATGGAAGCATCTGCAGAAATCCACATCCAATCACCAGGTGGACCTACTGGGAGCCTAGTAACAAAAAAGAGGCAGGAGGAATTATATGTGCAAGGTAGGGGAGCCAAGATCATGATGGGGAAACATACAGAGGCAGTTGACTGGAACTTGAGAGCATTCAGGCACTCTAGGCCTACTACTGGGGGATTTTGCATGGGGGCCAATCCAGTCCCTCTACATGTAAGCAACAGTTTTATAGCCTGGTCTGTTTGTGGGACTTTTGACAGTAGGACCAGGATCGTGTATACGCTGGCTTTTCTCTTTTTAGAATTTTTTTATTTAACTTTTTTTTTTCATTTTAAACACCAACCACACTTTCCCCTCCCTCCCCTTCACCCATGCCTCCCAATTTACCCCATCCTCTGCTCCGAAAGGGTAAGACCTTCCATGGGGAGTCAACAAAGACTGGCATATCAAGTTGAGGCAGAACCAAGTCCCTTCCCCTATATCGAGGCTGAGCAAGGCATTTTATCATATGGAATGTGCTGTAATCTGCTGGCCTGGTCTGTTACCTGGGTACCCTGTCCCTTTAACAGACAAACCCCGTCTACTCCCTCTTCCACTGAGGCAAGTAGATCTCCCTTTGCCTTTCCAGTCTCTCTCTCTCTCTCTCTCTCTCTCTCTCTCTCTCTCTCTCTCTCTCTCTCTCTCT
>NC_022009.1:109560752-109563884 GCF_000317375.1 Microtus ochrogaster
TCTCTCTCTCTCCTTCTTCTGGAGAGGCAGCTTCTACTCTTCTCTCCTCCTTCTCCCTTTCCATCTCTTCCCCCTTCCCTTTCCCCTCCAAAAACATAAACCAATGAAGACAACCCAGACACAAAACTACAGCTAAAGTCACCAAACCTTTTTACAAAAATGTAAAATTACAAAACAAAACAAACAAAAAAAATCACACACAAAATCTTTGACAACAAGGAATGCTGGTGATAAGTTTTGATTTCCCGGTTATTGAATATCTGCCATCGCTGATGTAATAAACCAACCGAACCGAATTAATAAATACAGGTTTAACCTGAGCAAAGTGTTCCCAGGGGAAGAGGAGAAAACCAAGGGGGGAAACCATTAGGTAGGGACTTTTAATGCCCTCTGGGGTTGTATTCCAGTCAGGAATGAGTTAACCCCAGGGGAGGGGCTGCACCTGACACTCTGAGGGCTGGGTTTGGAACAGGCAGCTCCAGGGTAGATGCTGCTTGGGGTGATGAGGGTGAGGTCTAGTATGCTCCACACCATCCATGCTGGAGATTGCAAACATTCCAGCCTTTTTGGATATACTTGGATGCCGTAGGTCTTTCGTTTAAACAGCTAAGAAACTGAGTATTCACATGTAGAAGAGTAAGTGGGCTGGACTCTTACCTTCCTCTAGATTGGTCTTTCCTTGGAACAGTGTGTTTTACCCTCTCTGAAAAGTGGATGGGTAGTGGGGTAGGGAGGAAGGTGGAAAAATGGGAGGAGGGGAAGGAGTGGGAACTGGGATTGTTGTGTAAAATAAAAAAGATAGCTTTTTATTTAATACAAATTAAAATTAAGAATTATAAAATTTAAAAAAGCATTGCAAGTGCATGACAGACTGGGAAAGTGGCTCCATGGGTAAAGTACAGTTTTTAGAGGCACAAGGACCTGAATTTGGACTGACAACCACTACATCAAGGCCAAGAGTAGCGGTATAAGGTATAACTCCAGCATGGGAAAGGCAGAGAAAGACAGATCGACAGTACTTGTTGGTCAGTCAGTCTTGCTGAAACAATCAGCTCAGGGTTCACTGCAAGAACCTGTTTCATAATGTAAGGGGGAAAGTTAGAGATGAAGGCATCTGACATTGATTTCTGACCTCCACACAAACATAGATAAAAGAGTAGATCAGTAGATCACAAACAATCAATCCAATTCCCCCAGATGACAAGGAAGAACGTTAAGGTTTAGAACACTGGACCCGTGTTCTGTCTAGCTCCCCCAGAGCAGGTAAGTGTCTCCAAATCCTAGCTGCTTGACCCACACTTCCTCCTTTCTACCTAGATCCTGTGCTCGTACAGTTCCCATAACTCATTTCACTGATAGGTAAGCAGTCCCTACACCACCAACTCCAGGCTTATACTCACACTCTGCAAACTCTCTCCAAATATATAAACCCTAGTGTGAAAAGAGAAATAACATGAAGGTCTAAGACAACATGTATCCTCCAAAAGTTACTAATTTTATAATAGTAAATCCCAATAGGAATTAACTCAAAGAACTTTCAGACAAGGAGTTCTAAAGGATGTGATAGCTATGTTCAAAGAGCTCAAGGAAGATAAAATAAGTTATTCTGAGAATGAAAGACTCAATGAGCCTAATTAAGACTAAAATTCAGTGCAAAATGTCGCCAATAGAATGGATTGTGTAGAAAATAGAACCTTGCAGCTCTAAGACAAATGGAAGAACTGCATCATTTAGCAAAAGATGATGAGAATTTAAAATACATATATGTGAGCAGGAAGTGATAGAACTTTGGGACACCTTTGGATTATGCGCATAAGAACAAGGAGAAGAACACAAAAAGTTGAGTATGTTTTCAACAAAATTGTAGGAGAAACTTATACCTAGGGAAGCAGATGTTCACCCTAGTATAAGGGCTGCAAAGAACACCAAATGCACAGGACCATAACAGAAACTCCCAATAGCATACTACAGCTAAAAATCAAAAACACAGAATAAACAAAGGGTATTGAAAGCTACAAGAGAAAAAGACCAAGTCAGTTAGAGAGGGAGACCATGCACTGTGTTATTTCACAGAAACACTTAAAGCCAGAAGTGCCTATTAAGAAAGATTCTAAACTCTGAAAGACTAACCCAGAAAAAAATACCTATTAAAATTAAGGAGAAATAAAACCCTTCATGATAAAATGAGATTAAAGGGCTTTATTACAAATATATCAACTTTACAAAGGCTATTGCAAGGAACATGAAAGTCTGAAGGGAAAGACAATATGCCCATAAGTCATAGGGGATAAATAAACAATAGTAGGACAGCTGATGAAAATGGTTTAAGAAAACAATATAGAAAAATCAACACAATGTCAGGAATTAACACACACACATTTTAATAATAACTCTGAGTATTAATGTTCTCATTTCTTCAATTAGGAGCCACAAATGCATAGATTTGATCAGAAAGAAGGATCCATCTTTTTGCTGCTTCCAAGACATTCTCTATACTATCATTAAGAGATAGATCTAAGAACAAAAGTATGGACAAGGTATTCCAAATAAACTGATCTAGGAAGCAAACAAATGTAGGTTTTCTAATATCTGACAAAATGGACTTCAAATCAAAACTATTCAGAAGAAACAGGGAAAGACAAGGGGGAGATTGCATTTTTAAACCTTTTTTTCACCAATACCAGATGCATACAAGTTCAGAAAAATAAATACTGTTAGGTTGAAGGGCACAGACTGACCACAACATAATGATAGTGGGTGACTTCAATGCTACATCTTCACCCATAGACAAGTCATCAAACAATAATTGGATACAGAAACTCTGGTGTTAAATAACATCACAAATCAAATCTAAACATCAAAGAATATACTTTCTTCTTAGAATCCCAAGGAAATTTCTAAAAATTTAACTACATATTAAGACACAAAACAAGTTTTAATGAGGAAATATTAAAATAACAGCTTGTATTCTACATGACTACAATAGAACATATTTAAATATCAACAACAACAAAAAATACAGAGCACAATTAAAATCACAAAGATTAAATAACATAGTATTAAATGACACTTGGGTCTTTGAAGATCCCAGAGGGATTTTTTTCAATTCTTAGAATTGAAAGAAAATGAAAA
>NC_022009.1:109563984-109575287 GCF_000317375.1 Microtus ochrogaster
CACCAATACCAGATGCATACAAGTTCAGAAAAATAAATACTGTTAGGTTGAAGGGCACAGACTGACCACAACATCTTCACCCATAGACAAGTCATCAAACAATAATTGGATACAGAAACTCTGGTGTTAAATAACATCACAAATCAAATCTAAACATTAAAGAATATATTTTCTTCTTAGAATCCCAAAGAAATTTCTAAAAATTTAACTACATATTAAGACACAAAACAAGTTTTAATGAGGAAATATTAAAATAACAGCTTGTATTCTACATGACTACAATAGAACATATTTAAATATCAACAACAACAAAAATACAGAGCACAATTAAAATCACAAAGATTAAATAACATAGTATTAAATGACACTTGGGTCTTTGAAGATCCCAGAGGGATTTTTTTCAATTCTTAGAATTGAAAGAAAATGAAAATACAATATGCCCAAATCTACAGGACACAAAGAGGCAGCTCCAAGAGGGAGGTTACAGCCCTTGGAACCTAGCCAAATCTTCTGAGACAGTTCTAATTAATAACTAATGATATGTCTGAAGGCCTGGGAAAATAAGAGGAAACAAAATCTGGGAACTATAGATAGAAAATAACCAAATTCAGGACTGAAATTAATAAAATAGTAACCAACAAACATAGCAACAAGACAAACAATCAATAATTTTAGAGTTAGTTCTTTGAAAAGATAAACCAAATTGACAAAACCACAGTTGAATTAACAAAAATAAATCCAGAGAGATCCAAATGAATAAAAAAGGAACTATTACAACAGGTACCAGAAAAATTCAGAAAATAAGAACATATTTTAAAAACCTGTTACACAAAATTCAAAAATCTACAAAACATGGATGAGTTCTTAGGAGCATACAACATGCCACAACTAAATCAAGATTAAATAACAATTTAAAATAGCTTCAGCCAGTAATGATACTGAGGGAATAATACAAAATCTACCAATGACCAAAGCCCCAGAACCAGGTCGATTACTGAGGAAATCTACCAGAACTTCAAAGAAAAGTTGACACCAATACTATTCAAATTATTCCATGAACTAGAATGAGAAGGCTTTCAAATTCCTTTTATGAAACATTATCCCAATATCAAAATCAGATTTAAAAAGTTACAGACTGATTTCTTTGATGAACATAAATGTATAAATTTTCAATAAAGTACTGGCAAACAAAAATGAAGTTCACATAAAAAGATCTATTTATCCGGACCAAGTTGGTTTCATTCAGAGATGTGGGAATGTTTTGACATAGGTATATTAGTAAATGTCATCTAAAGTATAAGTAAACTAAAAGATGGTAATCATAAGACCGTTTCATTAAAGGCAGAAAAAGTTTTTCACAAAATCAACTTCCTTTCATAATAAAAATTAAATGAAAGAATGGGATGGAGAGCACATAATTCCATATTAAAAGGCTACATGTAAACCTTGTAGCCAAAACCATGTTAAATGGAGAAAAACTCAGAGTACCTGCTAAGAGGAGGAACAAGGTAAGAGTGTTTATTCTCTATACTCTTATTCACTATGATGTTTGATAGCTTATCAAGAGCAAGAGAACAAGAGAAGGCAATAAGAATTGGAGAGTTGGCTTGATGATAGAATGTTTGCTGTTGCTGAGGGCTCAGGTTTGGTTCCTAGCACACACATGGTTGCTCATAACTACCTATAGCTTTGGTTTTCAGGGACCCAACACTCTCTTCTCCCTTGCCTACCCAACATACACACACACATATCAACAACTACATTTAAGATTCACAGAACTGCATGGAAAAGGGGCCAGAAAGATTGTTAGGGCCAGGAGACCAGGGCTCTGTTAAGAGATAGTGGCTTGGAGTTATACCTATGGAATTTTAATAATAAGATCACCTAAATAAGACCTGTACAATGACAACATCAGTTGACATCCCATTGTAGATGGGGAAATCTTTCAAAATCCCATGTCTAGATGAAGAGCTTTTGAGAATTAATGACTGTTAAGAGAGAGAGAGAAAATCAGGTTTTGCCAGGGATGATCCCTGATAGTTTATACCATCTCAAAGTGGTTAGTTCTAAATACAAATACATATAAGCAACACTAAATGGTCTAGAAAATTGTGTTTTTATATTCATATGTACATACATTTATATGTACAAATATACATATACATGTAACAATAATAAAAAAAGTTATTAAATGGAGAGGGAGTTGGGGGGAGATGGGAGGAGTAGAGGAAGGAAAATATGGAGTGGAAATTATGTAAATAACGTACTTATATATGAAATTCTTAAAAACTGAAATTAAACACCATATAAAATTACATAGAATTTTAAATAAAATTTAGACTAAAATACAAACAATTATTGAGTCATTCACTCTTTTGCAAATATGTTACAAAATTGTTTACAGATACCTATTAAATCTTTATATCACTCATTTTCTATTATGGCCTTTCAGTACACCAAACATCTACATGAGAATGGGTAGGACTATGAGAAACATTTAAATTTCTAAAATGTGAAAAGATTTTTATGTTTGCTTTATGGCTTCCTTATACAGTACAGAAGATTAGAATTTAACAAATTTGTGTGCAAAATATTTATTCAGACAGGAATTGTGGAAGAGCCTGGCCACTGTTTCTGTTGTAGTCTGTCTATGGATTGATATATTCAAACTGATTTTTTTCCCTCAGAACAAACAGTAGTTAAAAGAAAAAATATTCTTTGGATAGTACTTGTTTTTTAACTCTTTTTTTTTTCTTATTAGATCCATGACATTGAAAATTTTATTCTCTGCTGTTAAGTTCAAATATTTTCACAAAGAGGAACATAAGACTATCTTTGTCTTTTGGTTGTCTTGGAGATTAATAATATATGAAGAGTGATACACCAGTTAAATATATGCATGCCTGCTTACCTTTTCTGCTCCTGTACTTTGGCTGCAGTGAATTTCAGAGAAAGCCCCTTTAGCCAACATGAGTCTCTGAGTCAGAGCCCTCAACAGTAATGGGACATCACTTCAAAGCTCTGAAATGGAGAAGCCACCAGATGAAAAGTCCCCAGTTCAGAGAGTTCGGTGCCTTAATGTTTATTCTTCAAAGTTAAAAGGAAACTATGCAGGGGAGACTGTACACCAAGAAATTATATTTATGATATGTATCCAGGCAGGATGAGTCAACCATCCAGTGACAATGTCATGCTGTGAAAATTACCTGACCTTTGGCAGACTTTTTTCTAAGACACATAGAATAAACACACTTCAAGGGTGGACAGGATTCTACCTCTGACATTAATGGTGTGTGCTTCTGGGTTCATGACACAACTTTGTCTCTACACACCCTGACTGGATGCATATCATTCTACATATCTCTTCTTTAACAAATCTATAAAATGGTAACAGGTTGTGGGTAGCTACCATGATTCTTCCTTCCTCAAGGAAATAATGTATTGGTTCTGGCTTTGTTTCACAAAAGTTTGAGTGACAGTCTTAAAACATGACACCCTTATATCTGTGTTGATGAAATCAGCATGACCTTTAAAAACATTCCCAAGCATTTAAGAAACACTGATTAAGAGATGTCCAGTTAGAGCCGTTTCTTGTCCCTTTTGCCTCTTATTTCTGGTTTGGCAATGAGACTTTACTTGGCTAATTACCTCTGAACTGTACTTTGACAAATGTGTATCAACAAAGTAACTTAAAACCTGATCGTGACACAGCATCTGCAAATACTCAGCAGCGAGAAAACATGGGATTTATTTAATGAATAAAAGGGAGTGCTTAATTGCAAAGTAAATGGAAACATGACAGGGACAAAGAAGGAGGATTGTGGTGGAGCTGGTCTGGGTAGACCCTTTCCTGAATACAGGATTTGACAGCTCATAATAACTGATTCATATTCCCAATGTGTTCAATGAACTCCTAAATCGAGGACACAGAAAACAGAATGATAACCAGGAGAGAAAAGCCAGATGGATAATAAAGCTATTTCCTAAGAATTTCTGGGAATAGCTACAGATTATAAACTAAATTCAAGCCAGGAATGCTGAATTTGACACACAGTTTAAGACAGTTGGAGATATATTTGGCTAGTTGTCAGTATGTAGTAATGTTATAAATTATGATTCAATAAGCAACTCTCAAGGTGGGATCAGGTACATAAGACACTGTAAACATTATCCATGAGAAAAATGACCGTAGAGCAGAGTGGGAAGTCCCTCAGAGCATCAGGTAGGTCTGGTACTTATAATATTAGAGGAGAAAGAGCAAGAGCATGAAAAATGTCTCACTGTAGTACAGGCCAAGGAACGACTCCTTAAAGATGAAAACCACTCAGAAGACAAGGCCTGTTCTTTACAAGATTAGTTTGCAGGGGAATTTCTCCTACCTTTAACCACCAGCTTAAAGAACTATTGGGCAATGAAGGCTTTCCTTGAGAGGTGCGGGCCTCTTAAGGATATATATTCGACTTGAAAATTTTTGTGGATCTGACAGTAACTAAAGTTATCTGTGTCTAATCTAGAAGATAAATCAGTTATAAAATATTATAAGTGATTAGGAGAATTTGGGCCAGGATTTAAGAGGGAAGACTTCAAGAAAAAAGCTGTAGTCAAACATATTAGATGCTAAAGAGATGATCAATTGAATAAAAAATGTGATATAAATGACTAGATTTGGCTCTTTATAGCATACTGATGATCTCTAAAATAGTAAATGAAGCAGAAGGATGTGACTATTGCAGGTCACGAAGTTTATTAACGGAATATATGTGAAGCAACAGTAACATGAATAGTAGCTTAAAAGGTCCCAGTGGAAAGAAAAAGTTCATCATCAGACTAAGGGGAGACTTCAGCACTCTTGTTGAGGAAGAGACATAATCAGTGAGGGAGACATTAATAATGGACCAAGATCTGGAAGAGATGTTTGGAATCCAAACAAGAGTGGTTGGGTGTAGTGGGTGCGGACCAATGTCAATATGCATAATGATGATGTCTGGAGGAGAAAATCTGAATAAATTAATCACCTAGAGTGTTAATTTTGTTTGGATATAAAAGTGAAAGCTGGGTGGGAGTGTTAAAACATAAATTGGTTACCTTGGCAAAGGGAAAAATGTCTGAGACAAGATAAGGGGACTGCCAACAGTCCTAAGGATTGAATCAAGGTTAGAGACGTTCTGTGAATAAGCCCAAGCAGTACAGTTATGTAATTTTTCTCTGACTGTGTTTGGCAGCTTAGTGATTTCTGTTGAGCAAGCAGATGGTTGGATTAATCATAGGTTAGAGACTGGGACTCAGACGATCTGGAAGGAGAGGCATTATGGTACTGAAGCACTCAGGCAAAAATTTGTTGATTGGTAATCTAGGCAATGTAGACAGAGAAGAGATGGGGTTGCTAATTAGGGTGGTCAAAGTAAAACCTATGAATGAAACACAAGGGTGGGTGGGATGGAAGAAGTTTGTTCTTGAAGATCAGATGTATAAATGTGTTTTTGAGAATAAATAGTAGAGAAAGATTAACTACAGTCTAATGTTAGTGCCTGTGTACTAGGCTAAATGGAACCATGGACTCTGTTATTAGTTTTCACTAGGCTAAGATTTATATCTATGGTTTATATAAATACACATTTACTTAAGTGACAAATATGGAATGTGATGTCATATAAAAAGTGTTATTAAATTTTTCTTAAGAATCAGACTAACAAAAAATCCAGTGCTGGGCTGGGGCATGTGAAACCTCCTCTTCAATTGTTGGTCACGATGTCCAAGAGACTCTGTAAACAGTTTAGGATATTGTTGTTGACCAAGGCACAACGTTATTGCCAAAGACATCAAATACTTCAGAGAGAGTACTTGGAGGAATCAGGCGAGAACTAACCTGGACCCCTCCTCAGTGAGGACTAGGTCTCATTGAAGGAGGCTGGTAATATACTGGAAGGAAGTGTGCAAGCCGCTGAGGTAGAAAAGCCTGCATAGCTCTGTCCCGGACTACCCAGGTGTAATGCCTTTGATTAACAACATGACCAAAATAGCAAGATATCCCTAAAGGTGCAAGACTTGACTCTAAAGTACTTATATACATAGAGAAGAGTAGCTCTACTGCTATCAAAGAAGTTTACTGCAAACTGAGATTGCTCATTTGGTTCTCAGCCACCCAGACCCAAATAATCATACAGAAACTATATTAATTACAACACTGCTTGGCCAATGACTTGGGCATATTTCTAGATAGCTCTTACATCTTAAATTAATCCATTTTTACTAATTTGTTTATCACCATGTAACATCCTGGAAAGGTTCCAGCGGCAGCATCTTTCTCCTTCGGTTGTTGTGTGGAATCTCCCTGACTCCGCCTACTCTCTGTATACATCTCTTTCAGCCTGGCTATATTCTGCTCTGACATAGGCCAAAACAGATTTATTCATTCACCAATAAAAACAATACATATACATATACAGAAGGACATCCCACATTAGTTTACTTTATCAGCATGTGGAAACCAATATAGAATATAGAACAACTGATCAAAATGCAGAGAACAACTGAAGGCAGAATGCTCAACTTCAACTGGTCCATCTACAACAACAACAACAACAACCTATACCTGAAACTCTGGGAATGTCATGGGGGGGGCAGAAATACTGTGAAAGGCAGAGGACTACAATAAGACTTCTTTTGAGAAAGTGCTTTTCTATATGACAGAAAAGCTGTTCCAGGAAATCTCAACAAAACGAATATCTAAACAAGATCTAAAAAACGACAGCAACTGACATGCTAACATAAATTGGGGGTGGTTTTCATAAGCCTTCAATTCTGGAAGAATTACTAAAGACAAGTAATGGCTGCTGAGAGAGAGAATATCAATCTTCTTCAGGCACCAGACCCCTGACCTTAGACATTCCAGAGATCACCCTTAAACACATATGAGTAACTCTAATGGACTCAGTAGATTATATTTATATACATATAAATACTATATATATATATATGCGC
Organism: Microtus ochrogaster; assembly: GCF_000317375.1. Taxonomy (NCBI): domain Eukaryota; kingdom Metazoa; phylum Chordata; class Mammalia; order Rodentia; family Cricetidae; genus Microtus; species Microtus ochrogaster. The sequence goes on from NC_022009.1 coordinate 109,570,966, forward strand.
ACACACTCAAATATATATATGAAGGACATAAGAGGAGCTGGATGGAGGGAGGCATGATTTAAAGTACGTATCTATGAAATGCTCAAAAAATAATATCACCTGTTCCTTTTGATCATTTTAATGTACCTACAAGGAAACTAGTTTATATATAAGACTTATATTATTATATAATATTTATATCACATATAAATTATATATAAATATACAGTATATATAATATTCATATATATGCAATTAATTTGTATAATGCTAGAAAAAAGTATGTACTCAATTCATATATCTGTGGGACACAATTGATCAGTTGGTTCTTACTGCCACTCTGTGACTTGTCTCACTATGCCCCTTCATGCATGCAGAGATGGACTGGGTAGGAAGGAGGTCTCGACGTGAAGTGGAACAGAGCAGAGCAGAGAGAGAATAAGGTGACTGTTGACTTCCATACCCATTACTTCCAGTACTTCTGTGGTATTATTTTTGAGTGTGGAGATTTCCCTAGTATAATGAGCATGACCTTCTATGGCTTTAAGTCACAACAATGTAGGAAAGGGGCTTCTGAGAAATGTAGCTCGCACATAAAAGAGTTCAGCATGGTTCCTAAGGGAGAATGCCTTGAATTAGAGTCGTGTAAGAAGTTGTTTTGAACAGAAGTCATTCTGAAGAGGAGCAAATTTTAAAAAGACACATCTCCAAATGTTAGAAACCCTTTGGGCAGAAGAGGGCATTTGCTTCTAAATTCTCCCTTTTTTATAGCAATACATCGGTGTTATTACAGATATCGGAACATTGTTTTTTGAGTATAGGATGAATTTTCCCAAATATTGGATCATTTGAGTTTTTAACTGTCCACTAAAATTAGAAGGCAGTAATATTCCAAATCTCATTCAGTAGTGCTCTGTCATTTCCATCTACTACCTGAGTAATCGTTGGCCTCAAATTTCACACGTAAGAAGTCATCATTTTCTTTCACCAATCAATGGATGTAATCCATGATAACAAATCTAGACTTTCCTCTAAGGGCTAGCTCATTTCTAGGCATATAACTGCTGAGGTCTAAAGATGTCTCTTTAAATGCTACTAAATACAAATATCATGATGCTATTTGGAAACTGCCGAACTGTAGAAAATTAGAAACGGGAAAGCATTCCATGCCCACCTGATCAGGTTTTGTCCATCACAAGTTACAAATGAGCAGCTTTGAAGTTGAAGGAATTGGTAGCACTTGTACTCAAACTCAATCTCAGGACCCATCAGGTGATTTAAGTTTTGAGTGAAGACAACACACTAGGAAATACCGTGATCCTCAGACTAGAAGACTGTAAGCATATTTGAACTGAGGAACGTGGTCCTTCTTTCTCTTGTTGCTGGCTCAGACATGAAGAGGTGACGTGAATGGTGTCATTTGAGGAGAAATCTAATCAGTAGATATCTTGCAGTGAAGGGAAGGTGACTTGTGGCTGAAGGACACAATAGGCAAAGGAAGGAAAGATGAAGAGAAGCACAGAAGAGCAAGCTATAGCGGATAGTGGTACTTCCTAAGAAAACCTTATTATGGGAAACCCTGTGGAGGATTAAATCTCAAAAGACAGTACCTCCATGACCATGCACCATAGAAACTTGGCAGGAGTTTGATTTTTGTCCTGTAGAGAAAAATGAAATATTTTAAGAATAATTAACTTGGTTTATGTAATAGAAAGATTTTTCTTGTTGTAGGGAATGAATTCAGGAAGGCCATCTTTGTCTCTAGGAAACATATTAGGAGCTATCAAAATAATAGGAAAGAAGGTAATCAGTGATGAGGGTGGAGGGGCAGAGAAATTTGGCATCGATTTCACATGTTAGGACAAAAACTTAAAAGCTAACCTCCGCATGTAAGAGAAAACATGCAACATTTGCCATTTCTTATATGTCTTATACCACAGAAGAGGACTGTTTCTAACTCCATGAATGGATAAATTGTTAATGGAGAGTATAAAAACACAAAGGAGATTGATCTATTTGTTACTTTTAAAATATCATTAATCTCTTGCACAGTAGAGAAAGAAAGTATGGAAAAGAATTTTTTTATACCACCCACTTAAATGTAGCTTTATGATTCCCTAGGCCAGGAGTTCACAGAGTGTAAGAATGACATTGCAATAGTCCCTGTGTAGTCTTATTTGCATATTCACTACACATAGTGGAATAGTAATTATTTAAAGTAGTTTTTGTCAGAAAAGTGTCTTTCTGACTCAATATCACAATTGGTTTTATTCAAACATTAATTTCCACAAAGCTATAATACTCATAATTAACACTATCAGGGCCAAGACAACATCATGGCTATGCATACCCAGCACTGCTGTTTCTTCTCATATTACTTAATTTTTTATAGTCATTAATTCTATCAACATTTAAAGTAGCAAAATTGATATTGTACTCCATAGAAAAACCAGTCCATTCGTGACATATTTAAATAATAGCATGTTGGCCATAAAGTTACTGTTTGACTAATTTGAGATGACATTTTGATTGTTTTAAGAAGCCATGAGTGTTGTGCATATATATGTACATGTGGAGGCAGTACCATGTTGTAGAATATTCCCTCAATGCTCCTTCATTGATTTGAATAGGCGAGCTAGTCAATGAGCTTCAGGGACCTGTCTATCTCTACCTCTTTCATAATCATGGGGGTGGGAATGTTACAGAGATATGATGGGCATGTCTGGCTTTCCATGTAAGTTCTGAGGATTCGAACTTGGGTCTTTCTGCTGCACTTTGCCAAATGAATCATAACCTCAGTCCCTAAATATCACGATTACTGTGGTTTTTCACTTTAACACTACCTAAATAGGTTCATGTAAACAGGAAAAGAAGAATGCGTTTGAGAGTTACCTTAAATCAGAATGGAATCAATTTATTTTTTAAATTATTTGAGTTTCATTTGTATTTAAAACTGGCTAGTCACATGTCAGTGTAACAGGAAGATACATTAGACATTTAAATGAATTCAGTAATCAAAATGTCACAGGACCAGTTTAGGCTCCTCATAACACATTGCTTAAAATTTGACCATGGACTGAAATCTTGCACATTTTACCACTTTATGGAAAAAGATAAAAAGAAAATATGTACAATTTGATTTTGGTGGTTGGAAGAAGATAGCATTCAATCAAAGATGCTTTGACATATTACCGAGTCAAGATGCAACTAAAGCAAAAACCACACCAAAAGCTATTTTAAGTAATAAATAAATCTTTTACTAGTATCAGTATATAACTAATTTTAATTTTCTAAATTAAAATTATCTAAATTTCTAAATTAAAATTATCTAAAGAAGAAAATGCTCGATATTTTAATGTAATTAAAATTTGCTTATAAATCCTTCATAGATTTTACTAAATATCAACATTAGTAGAATAAGCAAGATTCTGAAAGATTGTTTAGAAAAAACTATATCATCATTCACAACATAAAAACACAGGGACATGTATTATTTTTACTATCTCAGAAAGTCAAAAGTGATTGGCAGGAGTTCTTTTTTTCCTCTTTTCTTTTTTTTTTTTAATCAGAACAGAATCTTTTAGAACTAGAAATGAATGCCGCTCTCCACACACAAACTCTTCACAGCATAAAAGTATCCATGGAAACCCTTACCTGTTTGAAGTTCTAATATGCATATACAAGGTTATTTTCTTTTACATTTTATTCCAGCAAAAAAAAAAAAAACGTGAAGAGACTTAAAAGCACTGAACTGCTAGAGACATTTGAGGCTTTTGAGGACTTACATAAGAATTTTCAACACAAAGCCATTATAATTTAGTAGTTTCTATTTGGTGCAAGACCAAATGATTGCATAGAATATGTTGATTAGCAGTTATAACAAGAATTATTAAGTGTCTTATTGTATCTATGTGAATAATTTTATCATTTTGTTTAGATGCCATAGTGGTTGTACATATAGGATAATTAAATTTTATATATTCTTAATCCAACAAAATATCTATAATAAAGAAAACAAAATTCCTTCTTAAAACTTCCTAAAAATTGAATTACCCCTGGATAAAGTATGAAACAAAAGTCAAAAAAATAAATAAATAAAAGAATTAAGAACCCCAGCAAAGACAAGGGCACTGTGACAGTGTATTTGTTGTAAATTTAATTAGATTTTAAGTAACCATGGAAACGCATCTCTACATTTCCAGAAAGTTTTAACTGAGGAGGGTAGACCCATTATGAATGTGGGTTCCACATAGGATTGAATTCCTATGCTGTGTACATAGTAGAAAAGCAAATTGAGTACTGGCATTGATCTCCCTCCCTTCCACCCCTCCCCAGCCTTCCTT
>NC_022009.1:109575387-109578156 GCF_000317375.1 Microtus ochrogaster
TCCTGACTTTATAAACAATGTGGACATCTGATTTTCTTTCCTATTGTCACGTCTTCACCAAAACAAAAGACTGTGGATCCCTGAGCTTTAAACTAAAACAAGCCTGTGAACAACTTCTTGTCTAATGTTAGGTCACAACAAGAGGAAGAGGGACTACCACAGAAAACCGGCACCAGTGAGTGCAGCTGTTGCTGTGGTAAACCTGACTTTGTGGCTCTTAGTCATACGGAATGTGTTGGCAGGGGGAAAATCAAAGCATTTGAAGCTGTGAACCCTAAAAAGTCCTAAAGCACCATATACCGAGCATTAAGAAAAAAGTCATGCTGGTAGTTGTCTGAAAAGTCAGCTGATAAAGTTTTAGAGGGAATAAAGTACTTTTCTGGGAATACAGTTAGAGGTTATTCATAGCATATTCTTGCAAAGAATATGTCTAATTTTGTTGTGTACTCATGACCTCGGTGAAATTGAATTTAAAACGTTTCAGTTAATTTTGTCTGGTAGATGAAATTCAATGTCACGATAAAATGTGGTCCATTCTGTGGTTATTGCTGATTGTTCCTATTCAGGTTTGCAGTGAGATAGACAGCAAGGAAAGCAGAAATACAATAAAAATGCAATATCTACTGAACAAAGGCGTCAGTTTAAAGTTGTGACAGGGTGCTGCTGTTGTTAAAGGGATCAAACCCATTAAACAGAAACATGCTCTTCTGAACTGGGAAAATAAGAAAGGATCCCCAGTAGCAAGGCAAGGACGCATCTTCAGGAGGCCCCCATCTACAGGAGGCTCCAATTTATGAAGATACAAACCCATGTATTAAGAGAGCCAGAACCGAGAATGCAGCTGAAGGAATTCTCTATTCAAAAATAGGCACATAGAACTAATTGTGCCTGTAATTCGAAGAGACCGGACTGTATCATGAGATGGAAGCAGAGCTGACAGCACCATTAGTGCCCTGATATTGGCTATGAAGTTAGGAAAGATGAGAGACAGAGAGGATAACAGAAGCTTGTACCGAAATTTTAGAGACCCTCAAAGGACAGTCAGTGTGTGGCAGGGTCAGAATCCCTCCAAAGCCATTGCAAAAAATAAAGTGAACCTTAATTTGTAATGGTAACCCTAAAATATTGTAGATGCAATGACTATGAAATGACAGTTAAGGAAAGATGCATGAGCAGGATTGAGCCACCCAAAGAGAGAAACTGTATTGCTGTAGGCAACAGAGCTGGAGAAATCAGAGTCCCCAAGGCCTCTGGAGCTCAGATTATTCCATCATGAGCATCAAACATCTGACACAGAGCTGCAGGGTTTGATGCTAACCTTGTTGGATTAAGTTTTGCTTTGAGCTAATCTTTCTTTGCTATGCCTATTGTGTGAAGCTTTCGTAAAAATGCATGACACCTATGTCTCCGGAGTCAGAAAGGAAACCTATGATAGCCCTAAGTAAAGAGTCTATTACTAAAGTTCAACTTAGCAAACTATTGAGTTTTATTGGATTACTTACAGAACTATAGGTGAGGATTACGCACAGGAACAAGGATGACTCAAGTGTAGCTGTATAACCAAAAAGTTCACCCCAGCATCAGCAGTGACTCGTGAAAGCCACGTCCCTGGAGCTCTCTGCACAACTGGCGAGCAGCTCAAAAGGTCCAAGGGTCTCCTCTCCTCAGCTTGGCTTGTGCCCTCACCCAAAAGTTCTTTACTGTTTCTGTATCTTTGGAGAGAGGCCTTGTGAATGTTATAAATGTTTGATTTGCCAGGTATGTGAGGTTTGTTTACTCTGTGTTTAAAGGACCTCCCAATTCCTTCCTGGAGGGAATGTTTTAATGTAGAGAAAATTGATACACAGCAATGCCTCCTCTACTTTTTTGTTTGTTGGTTTTCAGCACAAAGACATTTACTCTGTGCCACAATACATTAGAAATATGTAACTTGCTTTATTATCTATTTATTGTGTGTGTATATGTATGTGTGATGGACTGAATTCATTCTACATTATGATGTGAAAATAAATCTCTAGGGGCTAGAAGTGGATAGTTATGATTTAAAGCAATGTTTCGGTTGTCAAGTAGATAACAGGTAGATATATGATTTCTTTTTATAGTCAAATTGACTGGATTCAGAATCACCATGGTAACACAATTTCCAGAAAGGTTTAACTAAGGACAGAGGACTCACTGCTCTTCCTTTAAATTGCTGGCAACTCAGTCACATCCAAATGAGAAATAACTAAAACATCCCTGGAATGTATTAATAATCTTCTATTTATGGTAAATTTATGGAATGAGAAAACCGATACATAATAAAGGGCCACTCAAATGAAAAGGAGTCAAGGATATTTGTTTAGTTTGCTTTAGTTGCTTTTAGTTTTGAGAGTCAAAGGCGGACAGAAGACCGGGGAAGCTTTAGTGGGACCAGGCCAAGGCATGAAGTTCACATGAGCTGAGGTTGTAGGTGGAAATTATTTTTTCATTTTTTTTATTGAGAAAAGGAAAAAAAAAAAACAAGTTTCCGCCTCCTCCCAGCCTCCCATTTCCCTCTCCCTCCTCCCATCCTTCTCCCCTTCCTCCCACCCTTTTCCCCCTCCCCCTACTTTTCTCCCCCTCCCTCTCCAGTCCAAAGAGCAGTCAGGGTGCCCTGCCCTGTGGTAAGTCCTAGGTCCTCCCCCCTCCGTCCATATCTAGGAAGGTGAACATCCAAACTGGCTAGGCTCCCACAAAGCCAGCATATTAAGTAGGATCAAAACCCCGTGCCATTGTCCTTGGCTTCTC
>NC_022009.1:109579196-109608822 GCF_000317375.1 Microtus ochrogaster
TGTCTTGGCTTCCTGGACTGTATGATGATTGTGCCCAGGAGATCTGTTTTCATATGTGGTGATCTTCTGTTGTCCATTTTTATATCTGGACTCTCAGAATAAAAGGGTAGTTAAGTGATTTAATCCATTGGCTGCACAAGTTGAGGCCTACAACAAATTCAAAAGAGAAGCTCAAATTGGTGGACTGAGTCCAGGAAAATGACTATTAATGAATAGAAATTGCAACAGAAAGAAGAGAACATCAAAGAAATGTATGGATTACAGTTTGAGAATGACAACAGAGGTGAGGTAGACAAAACAAGTTGATATTTAAGATTTTCTTTTTCCCTGTCTTTCTTTAGAAAAGATGAGTTCCCATACGAATCTATAGATTTATCACAGCATTCCCAATACACTTGCTTCACCGTGTTGAGAAATAGTCAAGCAGGTAGCAATGGGACTTTTACATCTTGAGTCAGTGTTTGGGTAGCAGGGCTCTTCTTTAAATTATGTGCCTTGAATGCTGGCTTTGTAGATCAATGGCATGTGGGTAAGGGCTGAAGTTCATCCACCATGGAACATGGAGCATCCCTTCCTTTCCAGTGCATAGGGCTCATCCGGGAGAGAATGGGACTGGTCCTGCAATCTGGATCCCTCTCTTTTCCCACGCCCATCTGTGTTCTGTTGGCAGCTGAAAATTTGCATACTGTAATCTGTGTCTCATATATATATTTGGACAAACCATAGAGTGTCGTGGAGATTTATCGATTTTACTTTTGTATAGGAAGAATTAAAAAGCTACAAGTGACGAGGGGGATCAGAAACTGAATGTGAAGGGTCTCCAGCTAAAGGCCACAGTGCTGTCCTGCCTGACTCCTCTCTGGCTCCAGCACCCTCTAAATAAAGAAGTCGCTGCCTGTGCTGGCCCAGCCCCACCCTCCACAGGGAAGTGGAGTGGAACATTCTCTTAGTTGTACTTTATTTCCAAAGCAACCCTTTACTTCTCCCTTTTGGTGAAATTCTATATGTGTGCATATACACAAGTGTGCATGCATGACTATTCTAAGTAGTAGGAAATGGTTGGAATTCCTGGCACACAGAAAGCGCAAAGTATTGCTTATTTATACAGTCACAGCAATTGTCCTCTTTCTATATCTCAACTTAAGAATATTTTTATTAGACTTTCCTGGTCATATGTTCTAAATTCCAATAATTATACTAGAAACTCTCATTTCCTTTGTTCTGTTTTCACCTGAGCAATGGGAAAGCTGTTCCAAACCTCTCTCTAGCTGATCACAACATATTTAGGTGAAATTTCCTAAAACCACCCTACCTTTGACCACACAGCTAAAATAGCCAATATAATGCACAAGAGATTTTTACACAGGTCATGATTTTGACATAACAATTCCCAATGCACACGGCAAAAGGGTGGCTCTTCCAGTGCTGATTTTCTAGTCAGACTTATCCCAAATATTCTCGTTTTTTGCCAGTGTCAAGGACCAGCCCTGATATAAATCATTTTTTACCAGCGTGGAGGCATGGGATAAATGAAGACACAATTCACATAACAGTATCAGGAGGGAGTTTTAGGGATCATTCAAATCCTGAAATCACCTGCGTTTATTTTACAAACAGCGTTTATACCAATCAGCGTTAACTGAGGGGAAACGTAACAAAAGCATCATTTGCTTTCTGTTTCCTAGGCAGCGGGGAACGACTTAAGTCACTTCCTACTTATGTCCATTTGGTCACTTAGGCTGAAAACACTTCTTCCCCAGGTGACCTCATCATTACAATAGAAGGAGTCACATTAGCATATCCCGACCACTTTCAGGATGGAGCTGGGTTTGCTTACTATCCTAAGGTTGCCAAGGGACCTAGGCTACCACCTTTTGTGTCGAAGGTGCTGGATGTACCAGTTAGTCTCACAGCTCCTCTGATCACAGGCAAATGTGGGAAATGGCCTGCATTCTCGGCTCCCACATTCCATCCTCCTGTTAAGCCTGCTATAAAGAACTTTGATTCATAGTATTTATGGGCACGGGGATATAATGACATAACAGAAAAGGTGATGAACAGCCATGTATCCCGTGTGCTTTGTGGAAACATGACCCATAGAGAGAAGTATTTAAATAATTGATCCATCAGTGGCTGGATACAAGGTATTAATGAAATCATGGAGATTTTTCTTCATTTGTAAAGAAAGAAAAATAATTCTTGCATCTCGACAGTTTTGTAAAGGAGTTAATAGCCTGATAACGACAGTCAGTAAAGACTGAAATAGATATCTAAGGCAGAATACATAAGGATGTTGTCATTCATTTACTTCTTAGTATAGAAAAAATAACTTCCTCAAATATTCTTTATCCTTTTAGGATTTTATAGCTGTATTATTAATGCATCTGTGCGATGCACCACTCTACATTACTACAAATGTCTATAGGGTGTCTTGTGTGCATGGTTTTTGGTCTGTGGATAAATTTTAGTGAGTTGGCCAGTTTGTGTAAACAGACTTCACAAATAATCGCAATTGATTTATTGTCTTAGTAAAGACATCAATACTTTTATGCCAAGTAAAGCTCCTTTTTACTTCTGAATATCCGTGAATATTGACACCAACCGAAGATGCTTCTTCCAAATGCTTGAGCATCCATAACAGCATGCTGTTTTCTGCCATTCTGCTGGTTAGTCTGTGAGTCTCAGCAGGGTCATGAGAGGTTCCAGCTTCACGGAGTGCAATCAATAAAATTTCCCAAGACTCGTGTTCAAAATGGCTCCACGGTGGTTTAAACGCTCAGTTGACTCTTTCTTGAAATTCTAAACAGTTTTTGAAGACTGTTCCCTAGATACGCATTTTGAAGTGGGTCTTGCAAATTACTTAGCCATTTCTGCCTATAATTTTTCCCTTTTTTCTTTTCAATAGAGATAAGGCGGTCTTTTAAGATGAGAGTGTTAGGAAAAAGAGTTCTGAGGCCTGAAGAAAGCGATCGAATCCCCGGATACAAGTGAGCTCAGGTTGCTGATAATTTGCCTATATACACAGCTGATTGCAATGCACAGAGCAAATGTCTTGAGAACTAAATTACAGACCTCTGCCCTAGGTTTAAAGTTGGCTTCTGGGTGACATTTATAAGATGCCAATAGCAGTAGCCCCAGGAAAACTTTGAACACTCAACTGGTTTTGAAATTACAACCCACAGATGGCGGGTCAATCCTTGAAGCTTTAATTTAACCAGGTTTATTACTTACTAAGACAAAACAGTTTGGTGTTGTCTAGAACATTTTTAGACAGTGTCTCATCATCCTATGTTCAAAGTACCGTTAGGTTAATTATTTAAATTTTGAATTTTTCTGTGACATTCAAGAAAATGCACAAGTACTACTATGTATTTTAGGAGTTTGATATTATAAAACAGTAAGCCATTCAGTAACACTTGCCAAATGTCTGGTAAACAGGATTATATACATTCTGTTCAGACTCTTCATTTTCCTTGGTTAAGTTTTTCACTTTTTAGATTGTTATTCTCTGAGAAGTTTGACACAACTTTCTTAAGTTTTCTCTGCCTCCCCCACAATCTCTTTACTGTCCAGCCCAGTTCAAACAGGCATTTAGAGTCATTAAAAAAAAAAATCCACGTTCAGTTAAGGTCTTCAGTATATGCAAGCTTCTTGATGCTGATGCACACTTCTGTGTCTTCGTCTTTGATGTCATCTTCTAACGAGGATGCTTTAATATCCCAATATAATTTCTCCTTTGACAACTATACTTTTTCCTCAGTCATGATTATTTTTGTAGCTTGTTTTTTTTTTTCTTTTCTACTGGTTTTCGATTTCCAGCTTGTGTCAAGTGGCTCCGTTTCCATTGCTATCATAAGGTAGGAAGCATGTTTTTCTTTTCTATTTATTTATTATGTATACAACATTCTGTCTGTGTGTATGTCTGCTGGCCAGAAGAGGGCATCAGACCTCATTACAGATGGTTGTGAGCCACCATGTGGTTGCCAAGAATTGAACTCAGGACCTTTGGGAGAGCAGGCAATGCTCTTAAGCACTGAGCCATCTCTCCAGCCCCCCGAAGCATGTTTTTCTTGCCAGTTGGTTTCAGTATCATGGAGGCTCACTTCCTGAGGGTCAGCACACTTGGTGTCTCAAACAAACATTCCGGTTCCCCTTTAGCATACAGCGTTGCTGCCTCAGTCTGATCATCTATATTTTTTTTGGCTTCATCCTGAAAATGAGAGTTTTTGTGTGTTATTTGTGAATTCGTAGGTTATGATTCTGAACTGTCGGAGACAGCAGCATGGCACTGATGTAAGAGGTGCTGTACGCTACAGATTTTTGTACATAACGAGAAAGCAAAGTTTAGTTTAGAAATTCTAGCCTTAATGAAAGATGTTATTGAACTCAAACTGTCCTTATAATTAAATACTTGCTTAAATTTTTTTTATCTTCTTTATGTGAGTGAATGGAACACAGTGATAATACACTGAAGTACCAGTTCCCTGAGGCCCATCTACGTCTCCATTTTCCTTTTGCTTGAAGATAATTATAATAATCACTAGGACAAAGGTTATCTCATTTACACAGGGGTTCCTCCTGTTCTGTTAAATGACATGTTCCTATTAATAGGGATTACATTTTGCACAGAAGTGCGAATAAAATATGAAATAAGGGGGATTGTTTTGTAATATATTTTCTTAGATAAAAAGGTTATTAGTGTTCCTGTCATAGAAATGTAACATCATGAGGTGTCTGCAAAACTCTAATCTCTTTTATTCAGATCCCACTGATGGCAGTATATTGCTAGGCTAAACATCAAAACTTCAAATATTATCCAATACTGAATTGGATTCATTGTGATTATTATGGACAAGTATTTAAGATGTTCTGATGTATTCTGACTTCCCATGCCGTCAACAGCTAAAGTTTTATCAAAATATAGAAGCCTGCTGATTTGTAGAGAAGTTCTTTAAAGTGTGATTTTTGTTAAACTAATTTATAAGAGGAAGCTGAATGTAATTTCTAATAGATACAAAAAGAATGTTAGTAATCAATGCAAAATTGAATTATATTCTTTTTAAATGTTAAATATTTTTGAAGATAGCACCAGATTCCCAGATTTCTCACTGCAAGGAGCCTACTGTGACAACAGTGTGGGTCTGTACCCCCAAAGGTATGTGACATTTGCTTTAACCAGGAAGACAGACGAGAAAGAGAAACGAGGGATGTTGAAAAAGTTAAAAGGAAACAGACAAACTTTAACCTTCTGCTTCAAAGTCAAGCTGGCCAAATTTTAAAAAACAAGGGCATAATGGAAAATTAAACAAGGGAGAGCTGGATTTGTACATGGAACAAGCAAGACATTTTTCTTCTTTTTTGTGAGGTCCCCAAATAGCCTTACATATGCAATGAGTCATGAAGTAGACAAGTAATCACTAAGAAAAAACAAGGCAGCTCTGGTTCTCAGAACTCCTGCAGTGAACCTGGAGGTGGGAAGGGGTTTGCTTACTTAATTAGTAGTGTATCAATTTGGCTTATATTGGCTTGTGGTTCACAGGACTGCTAGAACTTCAATTTAATTTTAATTTAATCATAGATTTGGCACATGCTAGCCAATATCCAAGGAAGGAGCTAAAGCATTAATAACTAACATATTTGTGATTGCCTAGTAAACTTAGGCTTCCTGCTTACTGAGAAAAGTCACATAACACCAGGACAAAAGTTGTGGTCTAGTAGAGACTTGGTACCCTCAAGCTGAAAGTGTTTTTTTTGTCTAAATCTTATGAACTTGCTAACTTGCCAAAGTCCAAGGGTTCGACTCCCAGTGTTCTAAGAAAATTAGAGAAAAGGAAAGAACAAAGCAGCAGTAAGAGCCTGGCCATGATAAACGTTAGAAAGGAGTTAAAGGGACTGACCTCTCGGAAGATATCCATACCACAATTGGTATTTACTACTACAAAGTTTACCAATGTCTCAGAGAGTTAAACATGTGGGCCTAGGAACATAGATATTTGAAAAGAGGAAGAACGCACCTGTCTTATAAAAAGCTTGGTTAACTACTTTGAAAACACTTATAATTTCATCCAACAAGAAAATGGATAGATTATAGTTCATCCATGCAATTGAGGTGGAGCTAACAAAAACATTTTTCCATTCTCTAGGCTGATAGTTTCCTCTCTGTGGAGAAACATGTTAGTTATGTGGTCCTGTTCATGAGTTCTCAGGCTATTTCCTGTATAATTAGAATTTTATTCATATAGTTCTTGCCTATACTTATATTTTGAAATACATTACCTATGTTTTTCTCCAGCAGCTTCAGGTTTTAAATTAAGATAACTGATATGCTTTGAACTGAGTTTTGTGCACTGTGAGAGTTGGGTTCGATTCCAGATATGTTGAGTATCTTTGTGACTATTATAAGTAGGGGTGCTTTTCTGATTAATCTGGTTTCCTCCTTTATTGCTTGTATGCCTTTCATTTATTTTATTTGACTAATTGTTCTGCCTAAAATTCCTAGTATTACATTAAATAATATTAGAGAGAATGGGCATGTGTGCCTTCATTTTCATGGAAAATTCATTGTTTTCCCCTATCAGAATATGGTTGTCCACGGGATGGCTACAGGAATTACAAAAAGTTTTAAGGCCCAGGGTCTGACAACTACAACTCTAGTTGTACTGAAGCTCAGAACTTTAGAGTTTAGGTCCAACAACCTTAACAATTGCCATTACAGACTGAGGTACTAGGCACACAAAGCCTGTATAAGAACCAATTCTAGAAGGTTCTGATTGCTCCAGTTGCCTGCTGCTACTACCTACTGTTGGTGGAAACTAAGACTTATTATTATGCCTGCTAGCTGCTGGGTCGTAGGTAATAGAAGTCCAGCGTGACAGATAGACTATCAAGTACCTAGTGCCATGCCTCTAGCTTCTAAAGCCTGAAACAACAGATATTTAACAATTCATTATGAATTTTCTCCTTTGTTTTCAATTCACCAATTTATGTTTTCTATCTTTCACTTTTAAATCATTTTATGTTTTATTTTCAGCATAAAATGTTAATTTGAGTCAGAAGCTTTATAATTCAGCCGTTTAACCATTTTAATTTTGTGTTTATTTACTTTGAATTACATGGGTTAGGCGTCCCTATGTGCGCACACACTTGTATGTTGAGTACCAGAAGGACTGGAAGGGGATGCAAGACACTGGAACTCCAGTTAGAAGACTATGTTGGTTTTGTTTGATTTCTCCTGTAGCTTTCTGGGAATCCCCATAATAACGTACAGGGATTTTAAATATTGTATGTGGAAAAGGTTTCGACTTTAGAGCAAGAATGCCATTTGTTCATTGTCTTGAGAACAAAAGAATAAAAACTCTGGGTGTTTTCAGGATTTGGTTTAGAAAAAATACAAAATAAATATTTTTATAAGAATTATGCATTTTTAAAGTTTAGATAATTAGTATATCTAATTATGGGATCTGTTCATTGTTTTTTTTTTTTAGATTTCTTGAAATAAGTTCAGAAAGTAGGGTATTTTAGTTACTGAATTTACAGCTTGTACTTTAGTACAACCAAAAGCTTGATTTTTAATAAGTTTCACAATGTCTCTATCTAGAAGAGAACACACAGTTCATGCTGACAAATTCCACTAGTAATTTAACTTATTATTACAAAACTAATGGATTTTTGTACTTTGCAGTTTTTTTTACTACTCTGGGACAAAGAGTCACACAGTTTCATCAAGATTTATGTTGTTTATTAGAAACACATTAGCCTGGCTAACACTGCAATCAGCCATTTTATGGTCTTTCTCCTTGAGTTTCAGAGTTCCTGCTTAAGATAATGCCCAGCTTTCCATTGTCAGATCCTCATCAAGATCTTGTTTCCTTCTCTCAAATGAAATATGTCTAAAAGGTTGACCTTTGGATCAGAAGTTCTCTTGAGAAGTCAACTGCAGAATCACTTAGCATTTCCCTTTCAATAGATGTTAACCATAGTCTGTCAGGGTAACATTATAGACACTTTTTACTAACATTGTCCCCCTTAATTCCAATGAACCAGGAGGTTGTTATTGTTGCTCATGTTCATGTGTTCATGTGTTCATGGCTCTTGATGAATGTAAACGTCTTCTGAATTCTTTCTTTTAACCAAATATCAATATGTTTTGCAGATTCTTTGTTTTGTAAATCAGCTGGTTCTATGTTTTCATAGCATCTGATTCTCCATAGACCTTAGCACAACTTACATTAACAACTTACCATTGCAATTGTTCAATCCACATATGAATTTGAATATGGTAGACAAGAGTCACATAAGGGAAGAGCTTAGTTATTAGGACTCAGTTGCACCTCTCACATAGAGGCAATATCTGGCATTTGGCAGTCAAAGAATGACTCTTTGTGCTCAATTTATCTTCCAAAGGAGCATTTGCATCATTAGCATGAACTGTCCTTGGAAGCCATAACACATTTCCCCTCGTGCTTTTTGGTACCAGTCTTTTATCGCATTTACCTTCTTCTGACATACTGTTGTCATCTCTTTATTATGTTGAGAATGTCACGGTCATTTTCTACATTCAACGTACAGAAAATGATTTCCAGGCAAGAATTTATGTATCTCATGGAAAATAATATAATCATATGATTTTGTTCCCTAATTTAAGTGAAATTTAGGTTCTGATCGCTTAACTATATATTTTCCAGTCTTAATTTATTTCTATATGACATTTTCAACAAACAAAACTAAAAACCAAGCAAGCTAAATCTCTCTTGTAATTAAGAGTTAATAAATGAGATACATAGTTATGTTAACTAGATTATAATTTAAAATGCCTACATAGATCTTTGTGAAACATAGATACATATGGTATAATGGATAAAATATATTCCGTTTTTTGTAACAATCCTGATAGAAACAGTGAAGAATATCTTTGATTTAAATTAAAATATTTCTTTCCTCCAGTTTTATCCTCAGGTAATTAAAATTACCATATACAAAGTTAGTTCATGGAAATACTTTCTTAGACAGTGGGCATTAAATTTAATGTTTTTTTCTGCATTTTTATAAAATTTTCAATATTTGACTTTTTCATTTGACAGTCTGTTCAGAAGGATTTAACTTTTATGCCAAGTCGTCATCACCAATAGAAGAAAGAGTTCTCACTGCTTTCTAGGAAATCGTCTGAGAGACTATGACTTGCACATACATTTTAGTCCTACAGAAACGTTAACTTCAGTTATGAGATTCTGCCTGCTTAGTCTGATTTCCAGATTACTTGGAGACACTGTGGTACAGCTGCAAAGAGGACCTCACCAGTGACTGCTGCTGAGACACCTTCTCAAGAGCTTGAGCTCCAGTAGTAGCCACTCCAGAGAATTAGTGCTGTCAACAAGCCTAAGAGAACTCCAGGTGAACCCACCATTCAGGAGCTATTCTTAGTCAGTAGAAGAGGAGGATCCTGTGCCCAGTTACTGAACAGAAGCCTGTGATTTAGACTAACAGAAACATATGACTGGTTCACATTAAAGACTTGAGAAGTGCATATATGTAAGACTTGGGATTGGAGGAAGTAGGAGCCCTGAACGTGTTGGGCTGTGACTGGCAAAATTGTGATCCATGCACAATTATGTCCTTCCCTCTTCTGGCTATAGAAACAAATATGGAAAACTATAGAAAGAATTCATTCAATTTTGAGTTAGTTTAGACGGCTTGTCTATCATACTTGCCCCTGGTGCTTCAAAATCAAGCCTAATACTCAATTTGCCATTTTTATCATTAACAGAGCAGACTGAACTTGTTGTATTAAAAACAGACAAGACCCAGGGACTTCAGGAATGGTAACAGCAGCTAAGAAATGACTGAAGAAGTCCAGAGGTATAGAACTGACAGGGTTAGCAGGGACAGCATCTGTCAAATGGTGACACTGTGAAGGACCATAGACATTTTGAGAAGGTAAGAAATGGCAGAGAAACTTGGCTTGCAGAAGAAAAGAATCTAAAAAGCATCAAAAGGTGAGGGCAGAGAACACCTGTCTGCACATTCCAGTCACTAAGAGACTCTGAGTGAGCTGCCATAGTTAAATAGCCTAGGCTGAAGAGTTTTACATTTAGACACTAGATGTTGAGACTCTGAGTCATTAGCCACCAATTTCTGCCTTCAGTAACAAATTAAGCCTCTGGCTTTGAAATCGTGGAGAGCTAATGGAATAGTCATGAAGGACTTGACTTATAAGCCAGTGGTATCATGTGATACCCTGAAGCTCAGATCAGTCAATCCTCATCTGCCTGCAATCTCCATCTGGACTTCATAAAGGAACTCCAACTGATATTTATGATAATATGAACATGTAAGAAATACTTAATCAATCCTTAGCAAGGTTTCCCAACCGTACAAAGAAAATTCCAGATAGAAAGAACATACTCAATGTTATAAAACAGTTATACCTTCTCTCTGTGGGGTGGAGATGTAGGTGTGTGTGTGCTCTAGTAGCCATGTGGAGGTCAGAGGACAATTTACTGGAGTTGGCTCCCTCCTTCAATCATTTGAGTCCTGGAGATAGAACTCAGGCTACCAGGCTTGCAGCAAGATTCTTGACTTTCTGAGTTCTCCTACGCATTGCTAGGGAAGATTCAGGATCTTCTTAGAGAACTTTTAGAGACATTGAGATCTGAGAGTTGGCTCCTCTGCTTAAGTAGAAATATATTTTTCACAGAAGAATCATTGCAAACTGATGCCACGTTATGACCACCCAGGGAGCCTTAAAGAGTTCTGAGGTCCAGGTTCCATTATAGCCTAAATAAATCATCATCTTTTGGACTGAGGCTCAGACATTAGTATTTTATAAAAGCTCTCCAAGGTACTGTCTAGATTGAGAGTAATGCTTGGAACAATAATCAAAGGACAGAAATTTCATGTAGCAGCAAAACCAGAGGATGACTAAGAACATCTGTCTCTTGTCTCTCCCAAGTCTTTTTGAGAATAGGAAAAAGCAGATGATGACAGTGATGATGATAAAGTACGTCAGTTATGAAAAAGAATTAACATCACAGCCCCATATATTTTAAAGCACTTACAAAAGAGTAGATGTAGTTAATTGACCATGGAATCATCCCAGGGAAAATTACAGTGTAAGATATTAAATAACTACAAGTTCAACTTTAGTCAATAGCAGCATGAAATGTCACATTCTGAAAATATGGGATGAAGAATTTATTCCTAGATTCCATTGATTAAATAGTGACTGTCAGCAAACACTTCAAGACAAGGGCCGGGTTTGAGCTACCCCAGAACTATACTAAATACACAGAAAGAAGCACAGCGGAGGAAGGAGATAAGGATTTGATCTACACCAGAAAAATGAATCAAAGGCACCAGGCTCACCATAATTTTCCTTGGCATGATTTCATCCAAGACCTTGGTGTTATGAGCCACAGGGCAAAGCAACCCACCAGTTTCACTTTCCTTCATTATGATCTCTGTTCTTGCCTCTGTTGCCTAATGATCATAAGCAAACCATTAGGACATTTTTTTTTGTCCCTTGATGAATATGGTCAGTTCTTCTCCCCTGCTTTAAACTTATTCAAGATTCAAAGAACACTTTGATTTAGGAAGCTTAGAATTGAACAAAAATCACAATAAAAACCAAAACACATTACTGACAAAATTAAAAATACTGTTTACAGAATGATTAACCTCATAGAGAATAAATTAAACAGAGAGAGAATCAGTTGGAGACTCAGGTATAACTTAGTACACTTATTAGCACCTGTAATTTTAAGAAGCTCGAAATACATTTATGAAAAGACAGCATCTTCAACAAATGGTTCTGGTCAAGTTGGATGGTTGCATGTAGATGAATCCAAATAGATCCATACTTATTACTTTGCACAAAACTCAAGTCCAAGTGGATCAAGGGACTAGCTTAAAGCAGGATACACAACCTGGTAGAAGAGAAAGTAAGAAATAGCCTTGAAATTATTGGTATAGGAAGACTTACTAAAGAGACTATCATTATCACAATCGCTAAGATCAACATTTAATAAATATTACCTCCTGAAACTTAAGAGTTTCTGTGTAGCAAAAAAAAAGAAACCATCATGTGGACAGATGGTAGGTTACAGAATGGCAAGGGTTGGTTTTTTTTTCAACTACTTATCAGATAGAGGCCTAATATAAAAATATGTAAAAAAAAAACTTTAAAAAACTTGACATAAAAAGGCTGTGATCTAAAATGATGTACAGATATAAAAAGAGTTCTTCAAGGAAACACAAAGGGTTGAGAAACACTCAAAGAAATGGTCACCATCTTACATCATTAGAAAAATTCAAGACAAAACTGCAGCCTATTATATGAAAAAAGATCTTCACTAACCCCACATCAGACAGAGAACTAATCTTTAAAATATATAAAGAACTCAAGAAACTATACATTAAATTACCAAATAATCCAATCAAAAAATAAGGTACAGATCTAAACAGAGATTTCTCAACAGAAGACTCTCAAATGTCCAAAAGACACATTAGGAAATGTTCAGCATACTTAGCCATCAGGGAAATGCAAATCAAAATTCCTCTGAAACACCACCTTACAGGGTCAGAATGGATAAAAATAGAAACACCAAGGATAGTTTGAGAAAATGTGGAGTAAGGGGAACACTCCTCCATTTCACTGGGAATGCACTCTTGTACAGTCACTTTGAAAATCAGCATGGCAGTTTCTCAGAAATTTGGAAATCAATCTACCCTCAGGACCCAGCAATACCTCTCTTGGACATGTACCCAAAGAATGTACACTCATACCACAAAAACATTTGCTCAACTGTCTTCATTGCACCATTATTTATAACAGCCAGAACCTGGAAGCAGCCTAGATGCCCCTCAACTGAAGAATGGATAAAAAAAATGTGGTACATTCACATAATAGAGTAATATTCAGCAGTAAAAAACAATGACATCTTGAAATTAGCATGCAAATGGATGGAACTAGGAAAAAAAAACCCATCCTCAATAATGTAACCCAGACCCAGATAGACAAATATGATATGTACTAACTCATAAGTGGATATTAATCTTAAAGCAAAGGATAACTAGGGATAACTAGCCTAAGTTCCACAACCCCAGAGAAGCTAGGTAGCCAGGAGAACCCTAAGAGAGATACATGGATCCCCCATTCCTAACTCAGAAGCTATTTTAACAACTGCTTGCCAAGAAAAATTTATTTTTATTCTACTGAGTCTCACTGAATAAACAAACCACACTTAAAGGCAGGTCCTGAACCCAGAAGTAGATAGTAAACACAAAACCAACTAAACTCGGTGTGTTTTGGAAGGTTTTTTTTTTTCCCTCACAATTCTTTGGGTATTTTTCCTCATCCTCCTTTTATTTTGGGGGGGCTTTCTGTATGTGCCTCTGTCTATGTATCAGTATGGTTTTTTGTTTTTGTTTTTTTTTTATTCTGGGATGAGTATTTTTTCTTTTCATTTTTGCTAGATCAGTAGTATCCATTTGGGATGATTTTGTTTCCAGGGCATATGTGACAATGTCTATAGACAGTTTTGTTGTCTCAAGTAGGGGACAGGGTACTACTGACATCTCGTGGGTCCAGATCAGAGATGCCGCTATTAAACATCTAAAAGTTGATATGGCATTCCCCGCCAAAAAATTACACATTCCCAAATCTTGCCAATTTGAGGTTGAGAAACTCTCATTTACAGTGAAAATGATCAGCGCCTTGAGATAGAAAAGTGGATTTGAAAGTCCCCACTAAAGCAGAGAGGAAGTACCCAGCAACCCTGTTTTGGCACGTCCAGGTTCATAAGAATCAGTCACAAGTTCAAGTATCTTGAACAAGGTTCAATTCAAGAAGACTTTAGAATGATTTATTTTCTCATTATAAAGCAGTCTGAGCTAAACACTTACACCCCAGTGAATAGGAAGACAGAAAATGGGCTCGTGAACACAGCCCTGAGATTTTTCTCTGAGGTCAGTTATACACCACACCGTCCTTGTACTTAAATGTGCAAACAGGTGAACCAAAAGTTCCTAACCATGACTGGAGGAGGAGAGTGTTGGGAGCATTGAGACCCCAGATCCTGAATTTCTTGTAATCCCCTGATCTGAGTGCCTACAACTGCTCTGAGCACGAGACCTTCAGGAGTTCCTGATGGCAGGAGAGTGGTTTCTGGTGGGTTTGGCTGGGGCGTGGCTATCTCTATATAATCTGCCCCTGAACACAATAAAGAGGGCATTCTTGGGGAATTCAAGGATGACCCATGTCGCTGTCTCTCTGTCTGTGTGTGTCTGTGTGTTTTAACCTCCAGCCCCCTTGCCCGAAGCTCGGGAACTGGGTGCCAGCGCACAGAGCGCAGACACGGGGTCGCGGTGCGCGGCAGGAGAGAATGATACTTCATCTTATATATTTATAAATTGCATCAAGTGTTAACTGTTGAATTATTAGTAACTAGTATTTGTTTAGGACTAACTAAATGTATTTGGGCATTTTATATAGATTATTACATCCTGTGTGTGGTTGTATAAAATAGGAACTGATCTACCTGCTTTATTCGTCTTTAGAACTGAGATCTTAAAGGATTGACCCATGCACACCCATACTTGGCAAATGATCTCCACAGTGGATAATCCTTAATATGGCATTTCATTGTTGTGGGAGAAGATAACCAACTCTTATTATATTTAGGAGTTGGTCTTTGAGGAAAAAATGAGATTGATGGCCAGAGACCAAAGCATTCAAGGATATATAAAAAAGAATATTTTTTCTTTCAGAGATCTATTTATTTTTATCTTATGTGCACTGGTGTTTTTTTTTTTCATGCATGTTTGTCTGTACCACATAAGTAGAATGCCTGGTAAAATCCAGAAGAGGGAGGTGGAGTTCCTGGACTTGAAGTTACAAATGGTGATTAGCCACCACATGGGTCCTGAGAACCAAACTCAGGTCCTCTGTGGGAACAGCAGGGGTTTTTAACCACGGAGTGACCTAAAACAGAGTGTTGTTCACTTGTTTGCACAGATCTGAAACCGTGGTGCAAGCCGTGGCAATACGGTGCAGAGCTGCACGTACTAGCTTAGAAGATTCTTTTCGTTAGGAATGCAACCTGGCAGGACAGGTCACACATACCCCAACATCACAAGAATTTGGACAGGATTGGAGTATCCTTCTAGCGAAGCTCTCCACACTACGGAGATAAGTGAAATCCAGAAAAAAAACAAGGGAAGAATTGTTGAAGACTTGACAATGAGCTACTTTGTAAGCTTCAGAGCTTAGAACCAAGGCTGTACTTATTATCAGACATTTCTGACGTTCTTATGTATATCTTTACAAAGATTACATGCTGCTAGCAATAAATACCACCTTATGCTTGCAGAAATTCACACATTTTCAAATTGCTTAAACCTGTCATGTTTCCTATAAACCTCATAGTCACTTTAATATCTGTTTATTGACACAGAATTGTGAACGTCACAGAGCCTAGGTGACTTACTAAAAATCTTACATCTATTAGTGACAGAGTGGGATGAAAACTTTCGTGTTTCAATTCCTATTTCAGTAAATGTTGAAACAATATCCTCAGCTTTATTTGACTTGGGGAAACAGTGCAGAAGGTGAAAAACAAATGCTGGCTGGAGGCCCCTGGAGCATGATTTCCAGGCCATGCTGGTCCACGCTTATCTGAGAAACAGATACCTTTGCTCCTTTGATGTTCTTTTATCTACAAAAGGAGGGAATTGGATTAGGTGGAATCTATACTCTCGTCTAGCTTGAATAGCAGTCTTACTAACATTAAGTCATACGACTTAGGAATATGTTACAAGTCAGAGTCCAACAAAGGTAAAACTATTTTGTAATCTTAGAATGTTTTGTAAGTAATATTAGCAAATTTAGACCTTGCTTGTGTTCGGATTTTGTATGGGAAGGGCAAACAAATTGACTTGCAGCTCTGGTCTGTGCTTTGGTATTTTGGGTGCGATTGTATTGTGGCTCTTGTCTGTTGAGAGATGGTTAGAGGCTGGAATGGAATGAAAGGATGAAGGTGGGCTCTGTAACCCAGTTAGTGAACCTAAAAGTACATAATTAACTTAGCTGAAAGTAGGCAAAGACTATGAATAGACATTTCTCTACAGAGAGCATACATACACCAACAATCAAATGGAAAGGTGCCCAACATAACTAACCATTGAGAAAACCTAAATCAAGTGTAAAAATAAGTTATGAGCTCATGCCCCTTGGGATACTACTGTTTAAAAGTGACAACAAAATAGAAAATAACAAGTATTGGCACAATTATTAAAAAAAATGGGAGAAACCAAGTACATTGTGTTGAGGATGTAAAAATGTAGAGCAGCACTGAATGGTGTTATGATGATTTCTCAAAAATTAAAAATGCAATTAATTCATTATCCAGCAAGTCCACTTCTGAATATTAACCAAAAAATGACTGGTAACATTTTCTTTTGTAGAGGTCCTCTGTGCACCTGTGTTCCTTTAATTTAAGTGTCACACAAAGGAAAGGAGAAGGAGGTGTAGGAGGAGGAAAGGAAGTAACTAAAAGGGGAAGAAAGAAGGAGGAGGGAGAGGAAGACAGAAAGAGAACAAAGGGGATAAATTTGGGCACATGTTGGGCTGTATATAAACCTTGAGGAGTTTATGCGAAATGAAATATGCTGATCACAAAAATCAAAACTATTTAGTTTTTTTTTATATGGGTCCTCTGTTTGAGGGTGGCCATTAGGCTGCAGTATTTCTATCAATCAAATGATTCCTTGTCATGTACCACTAGTTTTATGTACTTATATTTTGTTTGAAAAGGAATTTCTACTTTTCACTGTCCTGCCTTTATAAAGCATTAGTTTTTATTTAATTAATAAGTGGATTTCAGGTCGTTCATGTAGAAAATATTGACACAGTAGGATAAGCAAAATTTGGAAATTGGGTAGCCTATACTCAACCTTGTTTATTTCAGTCTCTTTCTCTGAAACTGTGGATAAACCAAGTTTTCCAAAGCTTTCTCAGGGGTGAATGGACATGCTAACACCGCCTGATGACACTCTTAGGAAGAAATAAGACAACATCTACAACGTGATTTCCAGGACAACCCTGAGAAAACAGGGTTTTTCTGACAAAAATACTGCTATTATTAATATTAGATGAGTCAAGGTGTTAATGCATAATACTTTTCATAGCTTCATAACTACATAAAATCTCCTCTGTGTAATATAATCTCCTCTAGATAGATTATAGTTCTGAGGAAATGAATGAGAAAATAATCTAAATGAATGATTTTGACACACTCTGTCATGACAGACGTAATGATAAGCAGATCATTGTCAATAATGATATTAACTATTGAGCAGAACTCACCAGATGAAATACTTGGGAACTGGACTGTAGCAATATTAGATGAGAGCAATATATATTGTTACTCTTGATGGAGCAGTTTGGTTCCTCCTTCCCTCGTTATAAGCTTCCAGGTTCCAAATATTAATGAGATTTTTTTTTTTTTTGTGTATCTTCAACTTGTTAAAGGCCTTGACCTTTGATATTTTGGGACTTGCAACCCTGTAGTTCATGCTAAAGATATATAGTAAATAATAGAAAGTAGAAAAAACTTTATGAAACATAACAAAGTTTTAGGATGAAATACTATGCAGGTTTTGGATCTAAGTGAGAGGCAGACATTTCACAGCGGAGCAGTTGCAAAATCTGAATTTTGGGCATGGAAGCAATTTAAGATCTATCATCTAGTGAGAAAGAACAGAGTACCATTGAAACAAAAGGCACTGTTCCACACATATTAAATCTCTTTACTGAAATATCTATGCACAGGAGTGGGTAGTGTCATTTTATTTTTTTAAGAATAAGATACATTATTTAATATTTTTTTATTTATATAAGGCAAGTCCTGCCACAAATAGAGAGGATAAATGACCTTTTCTGGTTCCTCCTAATCCCATGTTTCTATAACTCAAAAAAGTTATTGCCGACATTCTGCCAATAGTAATGCTAAATTCATAAATCTTTTAAATATAGGTAGGTTTTTAGGCAATAATATAGACATGGTTGAAAGCCTTAGGCCTTATGTACTCAAGAGAAAATTGTGTTCCATGAATTTTTAATAAACTAAACAGTGCTATTTCTTTGTAGAAATAAGGTATGCTAAATAAGAGTGACAGGAATTCCAAGGGGAAGCCCTGGAAAGAGACAATGTTTGGCATGTTGATCTTCCAGCAGAGTTGGTGGAGAAAGTGTGGTGACTTATTATAAGAGGAGAGATTTTATCATCCCCAAACTTAAGCAGCTTATATTTTACTATATCTTGCAAAAATTCACATCAGAATTTGCAAGTCCTAACTGTGCATACTTTTAAAGGTTTAATTAACTAACGATTGTTTTGCTATTGTTTCTCTTCCTAATA
Source organism: Microtus ochrogaster (assembly GCF_000317375.1). Taxonomy (NCBI): domain Eukaryota; kingdom Metazoa; phylum Chordata; class Mammalia; order Rodentia; family Cricetidae; genus Microtus; species Microtus ochrogaster. The sequence goes on from NC_022009.1 coordinate 109,597,610, forward strand.
GTCAAATACAGAAAATACAGCTCATACTTAAAAGAAAGAGTTTACCTTGTATCAGATGTGCTAAGTTGCTGTGGTCACATTCTAAATGTGATTCTAAAGGTGAAATTCTAAGAGGAGAAGGGACAGAGATTCAGAGACTTGTACAAATGGGAAAGACAAGACAGCTTCGCCTTTCCCCATCCAATCTTGTTTCTGCCTCTGCCTCCCTTGCCCTCCCTCTTCCTCCTCCTAGCTTCCTCCTGCTTGTATAATCCCTGTCTGATTAGCTGATTCTCTCAAATTCATCTCTACAGCAGATATTTTGTTTTGCATTTTAAATGTTTAAAAGCAAACTGCCCTTTTAATTTAAATGTTTAATATATTTGAAAGAGAGAAATAGGAACAGGAACAGGAGGAGGATGGGGGGGGGTGAGAAAGACACACTTCCCTTTGAAAGCTTCACAAGGACTTGCAGGAGTCTGTAAAAGGGTGGGGGAGAAGCAAGAGGAGCTGCAGAGGGGTATTTATGGCACATATATATGAATAATCCCCAAGTATCTTCAACTATGGAATCTTGAGGGAGAAGTTTCTGTGCTAGAATCACTGCTGCTAACCTGGGGGAAAATGAGCAAAATAAGACATGGACCTATTCTTTGTCTAAAATGTTAAGTTTAAGGCCTAAGTTACAATCTATAGCAAGAGAGTCCACTGAGAAAAGCACCTCCAGATTCTGGCAATGTGAGACTATGGGGGTGGGTGGGGCATGTTCATTAGAAGGGATAAGTAAGGAAGATTTCATTCTATTCATAGAGCTATTATAACGTATGTGTGTGAACACATACTTCACCCCATATCTATCTATCTATCTATCTATCTATCTATCTATCTATCTATCTATCTATCTATCTATCTAAACACATACCCCCCATTATATATAAATTCCAGATTATACAAAGCTCCATAGTGAGCTCAATGCAAGTTTCATCTACAGAAGACCTGATCTCAAACAAACAAAACAACAAAGATATGATACCAGGGATATACTAACATCATTATTTATTGTTTTCTAAGTCTCCTAAGAGAAACATTCTGATTTTACCAGTGTATTGCCATTATTTAAGTGTTTTTGTCATATCAGAAAACTAAAAATATGGATTATTAAGGTCTTACTGTTATTTTCATGTAATATTCTTTGGATGGGGAAATTGGCTCATCAAATACAGTCAGCTATTTTCATTTGTCCATGACTGACAAATTTCTCGGAAGGCAGAAGTTTCTGTACTAAAGCCAGGACAGTTGGTTTCTTTGACGTCTAATGTGACAGAGAAAAGATTTTTTAATTTTTAACTCATCTAATATTTAAATTTAAACATTCTGTATGACGACACAGGAGTATATAACGGGTGGTTCCCAGGAGATGGGAAGATGAGGATACATTGAAGTAGCTATCAAGAGCACACTTCTACGTACACATCCACCTGCAGAGTTAGAGGTGGTAGCATATGCTTCATGATGGTCCTGTACTCTGAAGTCTTACTACATGGCCACTGTTCTTTTAGATACCAGGATTGGTGTAAAGTAGGTGCTAATGCTTGTTGGTCTCTGTCCTTTGCCATACAAGGAAATAAGGAAACATCAAAATGCAAATGATCACAATTTCTATGAGCACATTCTCAACTGAGCTTCAAAGGGGGTAGTTTTAGGCTTCACACTGAGCTGGTATGTGATGCTCTTTTTTGTTCTCTGGGTCACAGATATGTAACTTCTTATTTTGTACATGAACTCACTTCTTCATATACACATGTATATACTTCTCAGTATATACAGTTTTTACATGGTATTATGTCTTTTAACCCATTGTCACAATTAAAAATTAATCCTCTAACTGTCATTTGTGATTCTATGGCACAAACTGATGCTTAACACAATGTCTTAAAAGAAAAAAAAAGCTTTTTTTCTTTTTTTTTGGAAATTAAGCTCTGTATGATTTGAGGATACAAGTTTCAAAAAAGTTAAAAGAAGACAGCATGGCACATAAAAGTTGTTTCTATGTGCTTACTTCAATTACAGTGTTCTTATTTAAATTACAATGTACTCTGAACTCATTTCCTCACACATACTAGGCAAGATCTCTACCACTGAGCTATCTTCTAGTTCATACTCCATACTTCAATGCAGCTGTTCCTCATAGATCACTCGACTAGATTAAAGGCTCCACATAGCACTGCAGTGAACAGTTTCTTAGTTGGGCACTGTGGCATCTTGGAATAGATGATTCTGTGGTGTGTGGAACGGTTCGATGTATTGCAAGATGTTTAGTAGCAACTTAGTCTTTGTATATCTGGAGCAATGACTACCCTAGGAGCACAGTCTGAAAAGTGTTTCTGAATCCTGTTACTAGTTCTTAAGAGATAGCAGCAGAATCATTTCTCATTGTTAATCACTATTGTGATTTGCTTCTCTGCCCAGGGAAACAAAACTATGGTAAAATGAAGGTCTATTGCTTTTCCCTCCAATTTGGCGCTGGCACCAGAGTCTGGAGGACAAGGTTATAATGACATGTCCAGTACCTTAGTAAATATGAGGTTTAGTGACATGACAACAGCTCCACTTCCTGCCTCTTTTAGGATAAAACTAATCTTGACAAGAAGAAAGTAAATCTGTGTAAGACGTAGGACATCACTGTGCCTTAGGAATAATACTAAAACTACAAACAAATGAGAACATTAGAAGACGAATATTCCTTCTCTAGCTGTAGGTACAAAACAGAACTTGGTAAAGCAAACCCAGAGGGATTCTCGAGACTTCCTACACACTAACAACCCTCTAGGCAAAGACGGTAACTGCTGCCTTGATATCTTTTGTATCTTCTCAATAGAAATTGATGTTAAAAGTTACCAATGATGATTCTTTCTTTCTTCTTTTGTCAGAATTCCATTGCTTTTATTACTCAGAATCTCTTAAAACTATTATTGCTACGCAAGTCATTTCCTTTCTACTGGGATGAGACTCTCAGCTCCTTCTCTCAATTGCTTAACAACTCAGTTGCTCACATTGTCACGACACTTCCTTCAGTATGTTCTGACAAATTCATTTGTAGTTTGGGCCCCTCTTCCTACAATGCTGGGCAAGGGAGTGCCCGCTTGCTTTTATGATAAGATTAATTGCCCTATCTAGGGTTAATCTGTTAGTAGGGTCTTGAAGGTATTATTAATTTTGACAAATATGGATGAGCATGTTGAAACACTAAGATGTAAGTAACCTGCACACGTTACAGAATTGGGGCACAATTGGCATTCAGACCCAAACTTTGACCCAAAATTCATGTTTTGTTGTTCTACATTGCCATTATTTCATTGTCCTCCTAGTTATAAAAGTAACAAGAGTCTTTCACTCACATCTGTGCACTTATATATTTAGGCAACAATTTTACATATAGCACACAAATGCACACCCACATGCATTTTCTGCAATAGCCTGCTCATTAGTTGGTAGGCAGTACAACAATATTGAATTTTAATGCATAAAGGGAAAGAAGGAACTAAAAGAATTCAAACTGTCAGATAATATTTGGAAAGCCAATCTATTCATTATTTATTCATGCATCCATATATCTATTCATTAATTCAACACAAGCATATTAAGCCAAGTATGTGGTAATTGAAGTGTTACTGACTGGCGTAGCCTCTTGTTTTTATTGTAAAACTATGCAGAGTGGGCTTATGAGAAAACCCAGGAGGAGCTTCAAATGGGTCATGAAACTACCTGTTGCTTAGCAACAGGATTTAGTCTGAGAAATATGTCTTTAGATGATTTTTTTCATTGTGTGAGCATCTTATATTATACTTACACAAGGAGGATTGATATAGCCTACTATATACCTAAGCAATGTATGTGGCAGGATGCATATATGTGTGTATACGTGTGGGCATGTGCATGTTGGATGTATGCTATCGTCTATTGCTTCAAGGGAAATGCAGATTAAGACAACATGAGACTAAATCAAATGATGCAGTTTCACAGTGGGATAAACAAAAGCTCTGTAGCTGCTGTGGGTTTGTTATTGCATTCTATTTTATAAGAAATATTTCTCGTATGAGTGGGAGTAAACTCTAAAATGTCAATGCGGAACTCAGTATAGTAAGTGCGTAAAAATGTCACACGCCCATTCATTATCAAGTGTTATGTGTTGTACATAACTAACACATGCTACAGATTTATAGGCCAGAAGCACAGTAAGCTTGTTTTCTATCAGCATTATCACACACAAAAGTAACAGGAGAGAAGATGTTAGGATAGCCACAAGGTCACTAGGCAATAGGAAGCTTTTAGCTCCCTTTTAATTTTATGGGACCATCATTGTGTCTGCAGCACACTGGCAGATTCCTATCGGACAGAACATGGGAGGGAAATGAAAGAGAAGCAAACCTTTCTAACACTCAGGAGAAGAGGGGAAGACATTTTGTGACACCTTAGAGATATACATAGGGATAGTATTGTTACACCAATTTAGTTACTGCATCCAGCATAGCCATCTCTATGACTTTGAGAGTAGTTATATGGCCATTGAGGAATTTTTTTAGCTACAGTATCACATGTTCTCTGCTTGGTTCAGGTTATTTTGTTATAGGAAAAGAAAATCAGATCTAGATTAAGAGTCAACCCGAAACATCCACTTATCTTATTTGACCTTTATTTAACATCATTGGCTTTCATGATGAGTCCACGTAACTTTATAGGAGATCTGACTTAATATAAAACAATTAGAATGAACGAGAAAATGCTCCAAGATAATGCTGCTGACATGAGAAATCTGGACAGGATTCAAAACACATGGGAAATGAAAGTTGAAAACAATTGAAAAATGAGATTATATAAAATAAAATGTATACTCAAAGCAAAGCAATCTGCAGTGGAGAGAGAAGCCATACTAAGGCAGAAAACACTTGCCAATAGTTTTTCTGATTGCAGATGAATATTCAGAATATACAAGTAACCCAAAATAAGTAAAATCAGAAAATAATAATTGGATTAAAAGTAGGTAAATGGAGCTTTGGAAACTGCAGATTTTCACATCTCCCTCCTGTTCTCTGATTCCCCAGTCTCATTCCTAGCTGTGTGGCAGAACACCCGCTGCAGTCTCCCCTTTCCCCACATTGCCCTCATCACCAGTGGATTAATTAGATCTTATCCTCCAACCTTCTTCCCCAACTCATCCCATTTTCCCAGCCCTCAATACCAAGAGAAATTTTCTGGGAACTTCCAAGTTACTACCTGAGAAGCAGGTAAGCTATTTGCAGTTCTTACCTCTCCCTCCTATTCCAAGGCTCACATGTTTGGGCCTCGTCAGAGAAGCAAGGAGGCCAACAAAGAAGGCAGGTGAACTTCGTAACTTCATTTTCCCCACCTTTCCTCCAAATCCAATACTGAATCTCATCCCCACCTGTAGCTGTTCTTTCCAATGGGACTTTCTTTGGATCACTAGCCTCCAAATAATGACATAGAGACTTATTTTTAATTATGAAAGTTTGGCCTTAGTGTAGGCTTATCCCACTTGCTCTTATAACTTAAATTAACCTGTTTCTTTTAATCTGTGTTCTGTCATGTGGCTTTTTACTTCTCCTCCATTAGAGACACACACACAACAACAATAACACAAGATCATCTCATTAAATTCAGAATAAGCCTTTAACAAAATCTGACACCCCTTCATGATTAAAATCCTGGGACTCTTAGTGGTATAAAGGACACATCTAAACATAATAAAGGCCATTTACAGCAAGCCTGTAGCAAACATCAACTTAAATGGAGAAAAATTGCAAAGCAATTCCACAAAATCACGAATGAGGAATGTTGTCCACTATCTCTACACCTTCCGTGTAGTACTTGAAGTCTTAGGTAGAGAAACTAAACAACTGAAGGAGATCCAGGAGACACAGATTGGAAAAGAAGTCAAAGAATTTTTATTTGTTGATTGAGTGATAGTATATAGATGTAACTCTAAAAATTCCACTGGGGAATTCCTACAGATGATAAACACTTTCAGCGAAGTTAGATAAAAATTAACTCAGAAAAATCAGTAACCCACCTAAATATAAATGATAAATTAAAATAAGTCAGGGAAATATCACCTTTCAAAGTGGCCTCTAATAATATAAAATATCTTGGGATGACTCTAACCAAGCATGTGAAACACTTGGATGATAAAATGAATAAGAAATTAAAGAAAGAAATCTAAGAAGACATTAGAAGATGGAATGATCTCCCATGTCTGTGGGTTGTTAGAAATAATATAGTAAAGATGGCTGTTCCACTGCAAGCAATCTAATTCAATGCATCTAAATTTTAAAACAATTCTCAGATCTTGAAATAATTTTCAGCATCATATAGAAAAATAAAAAAAATCTAGGACAGCTAAAACAATCCTGAAAAATAAAGACTACTAGAGATCTTCAATTTTACTATAGAGTTATAGTAAAAAAAAAAAAACATGATACTGGGACAAAATAGACACGCTCATCAATGGAATCTAATGAAGACCCAGACATAAATGCACACACCGGACTTTTGATGAAGAAGCCAGAAGATATATACACAGGAAAAAAGGATAGCACCTTCAAAAAATGGTAGTAATCAAACTGCTTGGCTGCATGTGAAAGAGCTCAAATAGATCAATACATACACCCTGCACAAAACAAAACTCCAAATGAATCAAAGTCCCCCATATAAAACCACATACACTGAACATGAAATAAGAAAAAGCAAAGTTTAACCTAGAACTCAGTGGCACAGGAAAAGACTTTCTGAACAGAATACAATTAACACATCAGATCAACTATTAATAAATTGGACCTCGTGAAACTAAGAACTAACAAAACTAGATTTCAAGAAAATAAAAATCCCTATTAAAACACGGGGTACAGATCTAAACAAAGAATTCTGAATAGAGAAAACTCAAATGCCAGGGAAACTCTTAAGAAATGTCCAACACTTTTAGACACTAGGGAAACGCAGTTGAAAAGTACTTGGATATTTTATCTTACACTCTCCAGAGTGGCTAAGATGAGTTAAACAAGGCTCAGCTCATCCTGTCGAGGATGTGGGAAAAGGCGAATGAAACCCATGCATTGCTGGTGGGAGTGCAAAGTTGTCCATCTATTTTGGAAATTAATGTGGTGGGTCCTCGGGAAAGTGGGAAATGACTTACTTCAAGATGCACCTGTACCATTCTTGGGCATACCCAAAGGACACTTCACCCTCCCAAAGAGACACCCGTTCACTTGTTCAACCATGTTTATTGTGCTCTATTCATGATAGAAAGAAATTGAAAACAGCTTACATGTTCCTCAAAAGATGAATGAGTAAAGAAATGTGGTACATTTATACAATGGGATATTCTTCAACTATTAAAAACAAAACTCATGAATTCTCAGGTAAATGGGTAGAACTAGAAAAAAACCCATCTTGAATGAAGTAACTCAAACCCAGAAAGACAGACGTGTTCACTTTCATGTAGATATTAATTATTAAGTCAATGATAACCAAGCTATAGCCCGTAGAACCATAGAAGTAAGGTATAGAGTAAGGGACTAGGGTGTCCAGGTAGATCTTTCTAAAAAGGGTAAATAGAATAGGTAATTATGTAGTTATGGGCTGAGTACTGAAAAGAAGGATTGATTGAGTTGGGAAGGGAAGATGATGGGGATGAGGAAAGGAATACAAGGTTAGACAGCTAGAATTAAGAATCATTTTATATTAAGAAAGCCTAACACAGGAGGAGCTTCTTAAAACATATTCATATATGAAAGCATCTAAAGGAAATAGTCAGATAAAAGGAGAGAAGCCCCAGCTGGAATTCTCTTGTCACCAAATGAAGCTTCCAATATTGGCAATGGTTAAACCTAATTGTGTTTTTAACCAAAGGATTCCCATGGGAATTTCCACACAACCCAGGCTGTTGCCAAGATTATAGCTGCTCTCCACATACTGATAGCAAGGCCCCACTCCTGAACACAGCACCTATCAACTCACTGAACATGGAGGAGTCAAACTGGTGCCTACATAGAGCCTTTTCCATCACTTGGTTGTGTCTTTGGTACAGGAATATACTCTGCACACTATTAAAGCAGAAGCAATACCAACCAAATCATAAAAGCCTCCATCTGCAATGTGTTTGAAAGAACCAGGTCTTACCAGGTTAAGGTTACCTGATAGGGTCAGTGAGAAATTTATCTTAACCACGCTTGGGTTGGAGGGGTCACAGCAAGATTGAGGCTGTGACAAATTTATTGCAAATAAATTTAGTCAAAACAGAATACAATGGAGGTTGCTAAGATCGATATAATTTTAATTGCCAGGATCAATGACACTTGCAAGCTATACAGGGTATACAAGATTAATGTCCAGGACAAATTGTCCTGTCAAACTTCTATATGCTTTAATAACTTCTAGAGAATTCAGAGAAACACAGGAAGCCTGAAAGCTTTACTGTCTGAGGTAGTGCCTGGGTTTCTCAGGAACTGAAAGACATACAGTAGCCCAGAAGCCATGGATTTTAACCTGAAAATCCTATAACATGCATACCTCTCAAGGCAGCTAGAACAGGCCAACCCCATGATTCCCTGCAGGTCTTCTATCTGCAGGATATGCTAGGACAACAGTAGGGCAAAGCTTGTGGCAGTAATGAACCAGTATCAGATTTGACTTAAGGTTCCACGAGATGGAACCCATACATGACACTGCTTGGTTGACCAAGAACCTGACACTAGGTAGCCCTAGTGTCAAATACAAAGACACATATCCAGAGACACAAATACAGAGAAACATATCCAGAGAAACAAATACAGAGACACATATCCAGATATCGGCTGAGAATGAGAGACCTAGTCACACTCCTCCAGAAATGGATTGTCTCCATCAAATGCCTCCCTTTAGGGCTCAGGGAATACTGTAGAAGAGGAAGCAAAAAGCATATAAGAGGCAGAGGGGATAGAGGAGGCTACCAAGGAAACATGACCCTCTAAGCTAACAGGATTGATGCACAAATAAGCTCATAGAGACTGAGGAAGCATTCACAGGGCCTGCTCAGGTCTGCACTAGGTAGGTTTCTAGAGGTGAAAGGAGAAGTGGATACATAACCCCATCCCTAACCCAGATGCTCTCTCTCTTGAAGATGAAAATTAAGTTTTATCCAGGTTGTTTCACTGCGGAAAACAAACTGCTCTTAAGGATTGGTCTCATGCCCAGCAGTAAGTGGCCAACAAAAAATGAGTTCAGTGGTATCTTTGGAGTTCCTTGTCTTATAATGTTGTGTCAGGGCTTTTAAAAATGCTTTTATCTTATTTTTTAATTTTAATTTTATTTATCTATATATTTTCTCTCTTTTTACCCTGTATGTACTTTGGGTATATAATATGGCTTCAAGTTTAATGTTTTATGGGATTCTTGCACATAAAATGAGTGTGTCTTTGCATCTATATCTGCTTCTTGTGCATTTTCTTGGGCTCTTTCCCTTCTTTTTGTCTGATTTGTCCTATTCCAATGTGTAAGTTTGTGTTTTAATGAGACGGAAAACAGGGTGGATGCAAATGAGAGAGAGGGTGAGGAGGTTGTGGGAGGTGTAGAGAGAGGAGAATCTATAACCAGGATGTATTATATGAGGGAGAATGTATTTTAAAGGAAAGGAAAAAAAAGAATAAAAAAAGCAAAAAATAGGCAGATAGACATCTGTCAAATGAAGAAATACTAATAGCCAATAAGAATATAAAATAAATATTATTATTTGTGAAGTCAGATCTGTAATGGATATGATCACATCTCAGAATCATGATTTTGATCATGATCAAAAATGATAGTAATAAGTACTAGAGGAGGATGTGAAGATAAATAATAAATACATGCTATTGATGGGACTATAAGTTAGAGCATCTATTAGCTATGAAGGGGGACAAAGGTGAAAAATAAAAGTACCATTTGATCCACATTTTACACTCCTAAGTACCATCCGAAGGACAAGAGATATCTGTGTGCCTGTGTCCATTGCACTGTCTTCATTATTGTTCTATTTCTGAGAGCAGACACATGACCAAGGCCAACTTATAAAGGAAGGCATTTAAGCATTTAATTGCAGCTTACTTACAGTTTCAAATGGAGAGAGAGAGAGAGAGAGAGAGAGAGAGAGAGAGAGAGAATCAATCATGGGTTTTGAAACTTCAAAGCGCACCCCAATGACACACCTCCTCCAACAACGCCATACATCTTAATCCTTCCTAAACACTTTCACCAACTGGAGACTAAGCATTTAAATATATGAGCCTATTGCAACTACCATACCATACCATTACCATAGTAACAAAGAGAGAGAATCAGCCTAGGCACCCATCAGCTATCTGGCAGAAGACTAATGAAATACTGCTATACACACACACACACATATGAGTATTGCTCATCCTTTAAGGAAATATTTGTAGCAACATGGATTGAACTGAAGGGCTTTGTGCTTAACAAAATCAGCCAGATACAGAATAAAGGTTCTCTCTTATGTGTTGAAACCAAAATAAGTTGACTTGAAAATTAGATAGTGGTTAGTAGGGTTGGGATGGATGGTACAAAGTAGGTGCAAAAAACTGTACTTGACTGATCCTGGCTTATGTGTGTACGGAAATTCCACTCTAAGCCTATTAATATGAAATTATAATAACATATTAATATTTTAAAGGGGAGAATTCGAGTTATTATTTAGACTATTATTTAAGAGACATGTAGAGATGACATTCACTTCCTGAAATGTTATTTTAGGAGCTATTTGGACAAATGGGAATATTTATAGCTCATAAAACAAAGAGTCACTGATTCTTGTGGTATGCTATTAAAACAAGCCGCAACATGGTATACATGAGACCTTTATTGCAATGATATAAAAAAATAGCTTGCATGACTAATACCTAACATTTTTGTAAGATATTACAAACTCCTAAATATTCACGGAGTTTATATGCATGAGACTACCATAAAGTCAATGAGGCAATATGATCTACTTACTTTGGCCTGGGATTTAATAATAAAATACAACCAACAATTTCTATTCTTTTTTTCAGTAGCACATTAATGAAGTTTAATCAATTATCTGTAAGTTTTATAAAATAATGAAACATCTGCAAAGTTTTGTAATTTAGGACACTTCTTTCACTTATAATTTCTTTCTTTCTTTTTTTTTTTTGGATTTTTCAAGACAG
>NC_022009.1:109609116-109629468 GCF_000317375.1 Microtus ochrogaster
TCTGTAATGAGGTCTGGTCCCCTCTTCTGGCCTGCAGACATACACACAGACAGAATATTGTATGCATAATAAATAAATAAATAATAAATAAATAAATGAAAACAATGGCATGTCTGTGTATAAGGTATTGTGACCATTTCTAAGACATATGTAGCTATCACGTGAAGGTATTGTAATTTACCATTTTTGAGTGGCTGTTACCATTGGAAGCCAGAGTCGTAATTATCGATAAAGTCTAGGTTATGTTCTGAGTCCAGTGGCCAGATAGATACTGGTCCTCACATTAGAGTGTCACATGGGTCAGATTTTGCAGCCTCTCTCCAGTGATGCTGTACCTCTCCACAAACAAAGACGTCAGAATGTATTTTGTAGGGCAAGGCATTGGCTTTGCCTGAACCTGAATGTTGAGCTTTTCTGACCTGTTTTGCCTCGTAGAAGCTAGAAAAAGAAGTCTAGATGGGAGTAGAACATGAGAGAACAGAAAGTTGATGCATCAATACATGGTCTCCACGGAAGACACGTGAGCCTTTCAAATCAAGGCTGGATGGCTTAGCTTATCTGGACTCAACATGCTAGGATCATTTTGGAAATGAATTTTCCCCCAGATTTTATAAATTGATTAATGCAAATGAGGCCTCATTGCTGCAAATAGTCCAGTTTTCATTGGTAAAACATTTCAGGTGTTGGTGACCACTCAATACCGACTACCACACAGGCTCTCTGGCCCCTGCAAAGTACTCCTCGCTTAAGGATTCCCAGGAGTCCCTGAACAGGTTCTATATGTAATCTCCTGCAGGGAAACCCTGTTTGCTCACAACCTGCCTGCACTGAGTTCTGTGTGTCTGCTACCCTCCACCTCTGCAAGACATTGCCATCCTCCTGTTTTTTTTTTTTTTGTTGTTGTTGTTTTTTTTTTTTGTTTGTTTTTTTGCGATAGGGTTTCTCTGTAGTTTTGGAGCCTGTCCTTGAACTAGCTCTTGTAGACAAGTCTGGCCTTGAACACACAGAGATCTGCCTGCCTCTGCCTCCCTAGTGCTGGAATTAAAGGCGTGCGCCACCACAGCCCAGCCAGAGTTTTCATTTCTTCATAATTTTTTAGAAGTGTGTGGGGTGCACCCACACACTGAGACAAGGGGGATGTTCTATCAGGAACCCACTAAGGCCAGCTGGCCTGGGTCTGAAAAAGCAGGGGATAAAAACCGGACTTGTTGAACATAGCGGATAATGAGGACTACTGAGAACTCAAGAACAATGGCAATGGGTTTTTTATCCTACTGCACGTACTGGCTTTGGGGGAGCCTAGACAGTTTGGATGCTCACCTTACTAGACCTGGATGGAGGTGGGTGGTCCTTGGACTTCCTACAGGTCAGGAAACCCTGATTGCTCTTTGAGCTGATGAGGGAGGGGGACTTGATGGGGGGGGGAGGGAAATGGGAGGCGGTGATGGGGAAGAGGCAGAAATCTTTAATAAATAAATAAATAAATGAAAAAAAAAGAAGTGTGTAAGGCTTGCTAAACCTAAACTCAGTGTTGGCAGAGAAAGTTCATTCTGGAGTTCTGAGGGGAGACTGTTGCTTTGTCTTTTACAGTTGAGGTCACATGCATACCTTGGCTCTGAGACCCTTCCTCCACATTTCATGTAGATCACTGCACCCTCCACTTTCATTATGCCATTGCCAAAGGTTTTTCTGATTAGAATATTTTTTTTAACCATTCAAAGGTCCTTTTGGTCACATAGATCCTTTTGCAAAAGTCAGGTCATCTCCCTGACTCAAGAAGCTGAACACCTGCAGAGAACCTTTACTGTTTAAGATAATATTTAAGATAAATTTCAGCTTCTAGGGTTACAGTGTGGAAATATTTGAAGAGCTGCTAATCAACATGAAGCTGCTGACCTATCAGTACAAACTACCATTTGCCAGAACTCTCACAACATATAAGAACCCTAGAGGTGGAGAGAGAGAGAGAGAGAGAGAGAGAGAGAGAGAGAGAGAGAGAGAGAGAGAGAGATCCATAAATCCACTACATCATATCTCAGAAACACTACCTGCCTAGTCACCGTGAGAACTGCAGCTACTATGTTTCTTCCTTTAGGCAAGAATTCTAATGCCACTGCAGGAATGGGGCGTGGTTGATTGTGTACCGTCTTCTCTATCTATGGCACTCTATTTCTGAATTGGAGAGTCCCACATAAAACGTCCCCCTTTTAGGATCTCTGTTCTGTAGGGGATTCCAGTTACATACGGGTACAGTCAATCTTTCAGTAGTTGCATGCCCAACTTAGATTTTCCAGTGACTTTCAGATTTAATTCACTAATTCAAGAGTTTATTCATCTGTCTTAATCTATTCCTGGAAAAGAAAAAACCGAGTGTAAGTGAAAAGCCATGGAATTGCATTAAGCATAGTGTTGTAAAACTTAATGGGATACATTCTAATGTTTTCCATCCAAACAACCTAACTCTTCAGCTACAGAAAGAATAGGACACTCACAGCCTTCTTGTTTATATGTACAATGTAGGAGGAAACAGTCCTGCAGCTGGGATGGAATTTGGATGCACAGAAGAAAGCCCCTACAAAATGGCAAATAGCACTATAAGGGTAATTCTTATAAGTCCTCAAAAGAGCATATTGCACTCCAATCTAGAAGATATTTTAAATATAATTAGTCAATAAAACAATAGATATGCATTAATTGATTTATTAATTATGATTAATTTGGTTGGTGTGCCTACTGGGTCTGTTGTAGGATCATTTAATTAGTGTAATTGGAACCCAAAATGTGGTAAAAATCACATCTGAACCCTAAAGATTAATATCAGTTCTTATATTTATTTATATGGTAGAATTTATTTTAGGAGAAAACTGGCAATATTAAAATGTATCAAAACTTTTCAAAAATTAACACCTTGTTACATGTGAAACACGACATCTACTGAATACTTATGCCAAGTCAATGCATGCAGAAGTCTATAATCATACCCCTCACTTATATCAAGCTCAGCAAATCAAGACAAAGAATCCAAAGTCCCTTCAAGAGAGTACTCACTGTTCTAGTAGAGAAATCAGAAAACATGAATGCTAAAGAGAAAATTCAAAAAAATTATGTTTGTCAGAAGATACTGCTGAATAATTTATTTTTTTACCCCAATATGGGTTTTAAACATTGTAATATTACAAATAGAAGCATTTGTAATGTCTCTTTATGGCCCCGCTTAGGCCATCCCAGGCCTAACTATTCTTCTAACAAACACCTCAGCAGTGCTAAAGACATTCTAGACTTGTGCTTAAATATATTTAAGTTCAATGCTTAAATATATTTACCCACATTGTTACTGGGGAAATGGTGCCTGGGTCAGGGATCTGTGTGATTGCTAATCTTGATTGCCAACTTCATATGCCAGGGAAGAGGGAACCTCAACTGAGAAATTGCCTCTATCAGATCGATCCATTGGTCTGCGTGTGGGTCAATTTCTTGACTGCTGATGATGTGAGGACCCAGCCCAATAAGGGCAGTGCCATATCTGTTCAAGTGGACCTGGGTTGCATGAGAAAAGTAGCGGAGCCACTAAATGGTTCAAGGGAGTGTGCCAGAAAGCAGTGCTTTCCTGGGGTTTCTGGTTCTGCTCCATGTCAGGTTCCAGCTTGATTTCCTTCCCCGACTTCCCTCAACAAAGGACTTTGTGGTGTGAAAGTGTAAGCCAAAGAAACCCTTTCTTTGCACACATTGGTTATTTTATCATAGCAACCAAGAGGAACAAGCAAGCTGGAACAAGAGGGGCGGAAGTAATATGTTGTTAGCCTTAAGACTCTGGACAGAAATCCCTATGTGTTTCTCTAAAATAAGAAAACAACATGGGCTTTAAAAAAAAAAAAACACTGCAGGAAATTCCTAGTGCTTTCTAGACTGGAATCTGAAAGATCATAACAACCAAAATAATATCTTCCTGTGCCCTTCCTATCTGACCCAAACTCTGCTGCCAGGGCATTAGGGACTGCACCCTATCTCCAGGGCACAGAGCTGCAGGGAAGGTCCTTAGAAGGCTAGCTTTGGTGGTGACCACATCTCCTTAATTTTACTAAGAATGAAAGGTAGCTAAATTTAAACTGGCATCCTTCCCGTTACCTTTCCTGAAAGTCCTCCGAAAATATTTTCATAGTCTATCTCAATACTTTTAAAATCTGTTTTCTGGACACATAAATATTAACTTTTGTTTTAATAAAACATGATATCAAAAGTTACCTGTGTCTCAAGAACAAATATGCAATATTTGTTATTTATTTTATTTAAGGTAGATGACAAAACTGACTTTTCCCCTTTCTTTTTGTTTTTAGTCTTGAATAGTCTCCCACAGGCTTTGAACATTTTAAAGATTTCTGGTTGAAATGAAATTACTTGAGTTCTGTTTAAACAGTATTAAATTTTTAAATAATTTTTATGCTGTTTCCCAGGTTACAGAATAAAATGCTGCTGTGATTTTGTTCCCCTTTCCTGAAAGAGACTAAACTGCTAGCCTCATTTCTAGTTCTATTTACTTGACTAGTCTGTTCTATTGAGAGACAACCTATCACCAACTGCAGAATGCCGGAGCAAGATAACTGGCCTTGAACAATGCAAATGGAAGGAATATAGAATTTCTGACATCTTAAATTAATTTCTGAGAAAAGAAATATGACTAAAGTGTTTAATGGCCCAAAACAGCATCAATTCTTAGAAAATTAGTAGGAGAACCATCTGTGCTGAGGAGAATAATATTGTTTGGCTTTTATGGTGGCGTAGGTGAGCAATTCAGAGTCCTTTTAAGATTATTGGACCATCTAGGCTTTTACTTTTTTTTTTTTACTGACATTAACTTCGATGGAAAATGCAATCATTTGCCTGGATTTCTCAATTGCCTGGTGTAACAATAAAAGCAACCTATTCTGAGGTTCAGTCATGGATACAATGTTTCCCAAGTCCTGTTACATCTTCTGATACATTCTGCTTGGCCAGGGCACTGATGCTAGACCGTGGGCTTTCCCTGCATGGGCCCATGGTTTCTTTACCTCCTGCTTCTGAAACCCTCATTTGCTTCACTTTTCTTTGTTGCTGTTTTTTTCCCTGTCACCTTGTGCAGGGAAGGTCGTTGCTAACTCTATTCAGTGGCTCTTGTTGCCATGGTGAGGAAAATAGTACAATTCCACAGTTAATATAGAGTATCAGGATAAGGAGAATATTTCTTCCAAGCTTACATGATTTCCATTTCATTGCAGTGGCACTAAAGAGCATTGACAGACCTGCAGAAGCAAAATCTTAAGTTAGATGTAGTTCATAAGGCCATGCTATTCACTCAGAATCCACTGCTTCCCTTTGAGGAATTATTTAAAATGCTTACATTGGAGGAATGTTTTAAAGGGGATTCATGCAGTCTTTTTTTTTCTGAAATTAAAAGAAACTGACATTCTGTAGATTTCCACCTTCAAACCAGAACAGTCACAGAAAAAAAAAAAAAACATAGTGTTGCAAAAAACCTCATTAAATCATGTTTTGGAAACAGTGTGAACTGTGGTTTTTCTAAAGGAAAATGTCTTCATCTAGCTGTCCTGTGCAGCCCCTCTATTTCACTATTACAACAGGTAATGCTCATGTCTTTTCTCTCCTATCTATTATGCTTAACTGTACTCAGTCCTCCTAGTCACCGGCTTCCTTTCTCTTGCACATCAAGGAATTCGGAAGAGCAAGTGTGCCAAGAATTTTCACAGACAGAGGGGAAAGCTGATACCCACCCATGGAGCGGAGAGTCTTTGCCACATGATATGTTTTTCTCAGGAGGAACTGCATTGAAAATGGGACAGGTGCTTCAAAACACCACAGTTTTGAAATGCCGTCATCTTTCACCAAAATGGAAACAAATGAAATGCCTTCTTCGGAGACAGGATTTTTTTTTTTTTTCTGTATCCCAGGCTAGGCTCTTACTATCCTTCCACCCCAGACTCTCAAGTGCTAGGATGCCACTTGGCCACAATTCTTTCTTTGACTGCATTCTCTACTTACCGATGTGAATTTAGTGTAACATAATTCAATGAGCATTCGATTGTTTCAGTTACAGCTAAACATGTTGCTTAAAGGCCTAGACTGAAGAAGAAATATTTGAAAATGACAAATATCTAACGTTATACTTTAACTCCCTTTTAGGATGCAAGATCCTTTGTGAACACCAAGATTGTTAGGATTACAAATAAAGAATAATGAAAAGTTCAAGTGACACGACCTATGCTGCAATCTGCATGCTATGTCTCCTGACCAACTGTAGTTCACTAACAAAAACAAGAGAGAAAGTCCAATGCATGCAAGGGTGTCTGCAAGAAAGGAAATTGCCTTTCAAAATGAACAGTAGATATTCTGGCAAGCGTTGTTTTAGAAACAATATTATTAAGATGAATATGTGGGAGAAATAATAATTGCAGAGGGACCCTGATATGGATTTTACACTTTCTACAATTTATCTTGTATAATCCTTAAATCAGCCAGAGGTGGTTGAAAAAACACACACTTATTTTATTTACAAATAAGGAGAGAAGATAAATGTTTTTATTAAGTTCTTAGAAAAGTACTTTCAATTTCATTCGTTCTGTAGGATCTCAGGGCTTATTTGCTTGCTGCTGATAAGAAAAGCAGACATTTCCAGTAGTTTGGAAAAATAGCCTGTGGGAGAAGCAAGTTACTAAATTGGGGGTGGTGGTAAATAACTTATTGCTTGGTTTTGTTTTTATGAATAATTCTTTGACTACAGAATTTTATTTTCTCAGGTGGCTGTTGTTTAAGTATGTGTCCAGTCCATGTCAGGATCCCATAACATTCCAAGTATTTAACTTTTGTAGACAGTTACAGCATTTATTTGCATCTCTTAATACAAATCTGGCCCTGTTAATAAATTATATCAAATTAAGTGAGCAGACAGACTAGAGAGAGGAGAAAGGGGAGAGAGGACACTCCTCCTTAATTGCATAAAGCCTAAGTGTTGTGCACACTCAGAGTGGTCAAGGCAACCACAGGAAAGGTTGCTATAAGAGAGGTTCAACACCAACCCAGCTCAATCCAGAAACTTTTTTTAGATGAGCCCAAAGGCTTGCACTGGTCCCAAGCAGGTGAAGATGGCCACTGTTGGACTCTGTGTCTGAAGTCTGGGGATTTCACTGACTTTATGAGATTATGGGCTTGCTATTGATTCCTTTTTTCATACCAGCATATATTCCAACAAAAGTAGTCATTTTCTTTGACTCAGTCAGTTACAGTGTGAAGTCACACTCCAGAATAAATAGAAGCACAATCTTACAAATTTCATCACCACCTTCTAGAGAAATTTTGTAATCGTCAACCCTTTGCTCTCTAGTCTTTCATTGAGGAATCTGTGTGTGCAGATACTATTTAGCATGCATCAAGTGGCAAAGTAGGAAAGTTTTTAAATTTATTTTTTATGTTTTGATCATTAGCATGAAAAATTAACAACCAAAAGTTTAGCAAAATCGTAAGTCAAGAAAATCCAGAAACATTTTCCAGATTTCAAAGTACTAATCCTTTCCAATGGGCCCTACTCTCGGAGTGTTGTATGGCTGAATGGACTTAGTTAACACCTAAGCACACCTTACAGTAAGGTCTGGAGTGAATCCCTATTGCATATGGCAGAGGCAAGAAATGCTACGAGAAAGGAGTCTCTTTGACTCCATCAAACCCAATATACTTAAATAAAGTATTTTAGTACTATCCATTAATGTTCTGGTTTTTTGGAGCATTCTCGAGTCCATGTTAGAGCAAGGCCTCTTCTACTTACTCTCCTGACCCACCAATCAAAGATCTGAGCACAGCACTTGAGCAGAGAGGAAGTTCCGAAATGTTTAGCAGAAGAGAAGGAAAGACTCAAGGAAAAAAAAAAAAACAAACCTTTGCCAGAGAGAGCTCAGCCAGGTAGACTTGGAGCAAAATCAAGTACAGTAGAAGATGCTGCTATGTAGGTGTGCCCGGAAGATAACAGTAACCAGCTTTCCTACTACCTACGTAGTGCTAGCTTCGGCAGCACATATACTAAAATCCTACTACCTACATACCTTCTACCTACCCTCATACTTCCTTCCTCCTTCTTTTCCTCCTCCCTCGCTCCCTCCCTCCCCACTTCCTTCCCTCCTCTCTCTTTCCCCATTTCCCACCTTTTCTTCTTCCCACCCTTCCTTTCTTTGACAGACTCCCAGAGGGAGTCATGAACTAGTTACTTATCAGATATTTTTAAAGAGATTTGTGAACTTGTTTTCAGATTTTTCTATGCTTGCAAATATCTTTCTATCTCTATATTTAAATGACAATTGACAATAAAGCTATGGATTCTAAGTAAATTTTAATCAGAACATAGAATTGTATATTCTAGTTAATTTAGTGTTGTTGACAGAAAATCTGAAGTCAGTTTCTTTGTCTCTTTTTTTTGATAATATCTTTTCTGTTTGGAATCTTTTTATTAGTGCGTGGTAGTACATAGAAATGGGTTTCATTACGAATCTCATACAAGACTAGAATATACTTTGATGCTATTCTCCTCTCTGTCTCCCAGGTTCTCTCCCTTTGTCTCCTTTATTTGCTCTAATATCATTCCCTCCATTGTCATTTCTTTTGGAATTTATTTGGTCTACCTTGTTTAATTTTGAGACAGGGTTTCATTTTATAGCCTTGGCTGCCCCGGAACTAACTTTGTAGACCAAGGTGTCGTGGCACTCAGGAATCTGTCTGCTTCTGATTCTGAGAGCTGGGACTAATGTTTGTGCCACCAAGTCACCAAAATTGGCACCATTTTATTTTGTTTGATGTGGTGATTTTTGTTCCATCCATTTTCTCATAAGAGGTAGTGTTTTATTCTTCATGGCTCAATGATACTTCACTATGTGTATGTGTGCATGTGTGTGTGTGTGTGTGTGTGTGTGTGTGTGTGTGTGTGTGTGTGTGATGCCTTATTATCTAGTAATATGTTGACAGACAACTCAGATGATTCCATAAGATGGTCATTGGGAACAATAGTCATATGAGAAATATGGATACTCAGGTGTCCTAATCACATGCTGACTTGGATTCTTGGATTCCTTCTGCTATATACTGACAAATAGTAGGTCACTGTATAGCTCTTTTTTTTTTTTTAGATATTATACAGAGCCTGCTTGAGCATTTCCATCAGGACTGACTAATTTATGTTTCCAGTGGCCACAAATAAGGGCTCCTTGTTCTTCATGTAGCTGTGTATAAGGGCTCCATTTTCTTTTTCTTCACTTCTCTTATGCCGTACTTAAAATCGTGTTTTGCCCCTTGTACTTGCAGCCCAGACCACCTTGAAATATCGAGACAGGTACCTCTCAGTTCTTCCGACTGCCTTAACCTCACTTGGCAGATCGGGCAGGCCTTAAACTGTGTCAGTTGCTTACAGGTGTCTTCTAAGAAGCTGGGAATTAGAGGCTTGCACTGCCAGGCCCAGCTATCTTCTAATCTCCCCAGGGTGAGAGAGAATGTCAGTGGAGTTTTGATTTTAATTTCCTTAGTAGATAAAGATGTATAATATCTTAAAATTTTAATTGTTAACTCATTGTGATTCTTCATATTTGCTCCTATTCTTTTCATTACAGATTACTTTGGATATTTGGGTGTGGGGTAGAGTCTTTGGTCCTCCATATAAATTTTAGGCTTATATTTCGTAGTTACCTAAAGAACATTATAAGTACTTGAATAAGGATTGCAGTAATTTGTAATTGCTTTTTTTCATGTGAATATTTTCTCAGTATAAATTTATTTAAACCATGAACAAGGAGAGCCTTTCCATATTCTGTTGTGTTCTTCAGTGTTTCATGGTTGTAGGTGTCATAGGAGAGATATTTTTCCTCTGTAGAGACTCCTTTCTTGGGCTTATTCTTAGGTTGGTTTGTTGACTGCTTGGCTTCGATTGTATTGGTGGATGGGTTTAGTGTTTTCCTTCTCAGTGTTATGTGTTAGTGTACTGAAAATCCTATGACTTTTGTACTTAGATTTTATAGGTTTGGTTGCTGGTTTTCTAAACTAATGTACATATTTTGTGTGGGGATCTCAGAGTTTTCCCAAGAAGACCACATGTCAATATGCATCATTTGACTTCTTTCTTTCCTGTTTCTGCCATTTTAATTTTCTCTTCCTTCATAGAATTGGCTAAAATTTCAAGTATGTCATTGAATGAGTGATGGCCGTAGCCATTCTTTTTTACCGCTGGTTTTAGATTCTCTCCAGAGAATGGGGAAAATGGGAAGTTAAAATTTACATTGCTCTATTTGGACACAGTTGTTAGACCATATCTTCCAACTTTTCAATACAAGGTTTTGGTGAAAATGAAGGTGACTGGAGCTCAAAACACTCCATATGGGCACGGAGCCTGTGTGATCCTCTGGAAAGCAATCTGACACCGAGCAAATGGGGGTAACATGCATGTCCACATGATCCCACAGCTCTGCCTTTAGGTGTAAACCTCCCCATACCTTTAAGAGATACCTACTGGTGGATGTATACATGTATGAGAGAATCCACAGTAGATTCTAGGATGTTTGTGCAGGAGAGTGACTACAGGTCAAATTGATTTCACACTTCTATGATATGAAAAATATACTTATAATTGATCACTGTAGTTATAGTAGTAGATATGCATAAGAAGAAACAAACATTGCACCCTAAAACCAAACTGCAAATTATCCATACACATCTCCACATTAATGCACACACACACACACACACACACACACACACACACACACACACACACCTTTTTAATTATTGGCATCATTTTCCCTTCTCATTCATTCTAGCCTATTCTATTTTAAACTTCTTGAAACCAAGACCTCAATTTATATTTTTAATACCTTTTTCTTTTATATTTATTTTCAGAGTATACTGCCATACCAATTTCTTTCATTGCTTGTTTCTTTGCATGTTTAATATTATTGTCATCACTATTTGAGAAAAGTTCTTGTGCCTCAGACTGACTTGAAATTGACTACATAGTCAAAGATGACTTTAAATTCTTTTTTTTAAATTAACCTTTCTTTCCTTTATTTTACATACCAAGCACAGTTTCCCCTACCTCCTCTCCTCCCTTCATTCTGACTTCCATCTACTCCTCTCCCCATCCACCCACTCCTTCTCTATCTCCATTTAGAAAGGGGCAGACCTCCCATGGACTTGAACATAGCATGGCGCATCAAGTTGAGGTAAGCCCCCGTTCCTTGCCCTGTATAAAGGCGAGGCAAGGTAATCCAGTATGGGGGAAAAAGTTCCCAAAAGCTAGCAAGGTCCTTTTATCTTTTCCTCCTGTGTCCTGGGATTACAAGTGTGTGTCACCACACATCTTTTCTTTGCTTTTATTAAGGTTTTTTGGCTTACAATTCTAAATAATAGTAAAAGATTTGCTGTTATTACGCTTTGAAAATAGCTATGTTCCCGTTAAAATGACCAAGTTCCCAAGTATGTTGAGAATTGACCAATTATTTAAGAAGTCACGTTTTAGGCCCAATGCGTCAGTTTAGGTTGTGCCATGGTGGTTGATGAGCAGCACAATGTCACAAGCGACAATATGCCACTTGTGAGAGGCAGAAGCAACTGGCTTCCATTTTAGGTGTGATCCTGTGCTCCCTCCTCTGGATTCCTTCTGCTTACTCTGAGAGAACACAGCTGTGGTGGAGAACAAACCTTAGGACAGGTATGTGGGGCAAAAAAATCATATCTTCTGGGCTTCAGCTGTGTTAGGCATCTTGGCAACCTGGTCCCAGCCTGATCGATGGCAACAGTTCTCAATCAATAAGTCATGACCTCTTTGGGGGTCAAATGACTCTTTCACTGAGGTCATTTAAGACCATCTTATATACCAGATATTTACATTATGATTCATAAAATTGGCAAAATTACACTTATGGAGTAGCAACAAAAATAACTTTATGGTTGAAGGTTACCACACTAATGAGCTAAGTACACAGAAAATAAAAGCTGCCCTAATGCCAGAATACACAGTTTGAAATTAAATTGGGGAAATGAGTAGCTCATTAAAGTAAGTACTAACAATAACAATAAAGATATTGGCATTATGCAATAAAATTACTTAAATAATTAGGGAGTAACACTAACAAGAAAAGTGAAAACCAATCTAAATGTAAGTCCCGTATCATTACTGAAGGACATAGATTTAAAGGGGGAATTTTATACTATAGTTTTATGAGGGCATGCTAATATAAGGATATAGCTTTTCCAAATTATATAGCTTATACCTTCCTTCAAAAATCAGAATGAAGCAGATTCATAATGGGATTTTATTGAGTATATTGAAATAGAATACAAATAAATAAGAAAGAAAAAAGGTTTAAGGACAGATGAGAAAGTCTTAAGAAAAGAATGGTAGTAAGTAGAGGGGACGAGTCCTCCGTTGGGAACTCTGAAATGAACTGCCAGCTGTGAAGAATCAGCCAGGTAAACCAGTGGTATGGAACAGAAAGTGTGATGTGAAGTCCTCTGAATGAAATGTTTAGTTTGTAATGAAGTCAACTTCAAACAAGTAGGAAAAGAACAACCCACTTGTTAAGCTGTTTTCAACAATTTTAGAGAATGTGGATACACTGTTTCAAACAACATCAAATTTTATTGGTGGAAAGATATTTTTAACTTTATTATGTTTCTGTGACAAAAGTCTTCTCATAAGAGATAGAAAACCCAGAAGATGGTAAAGGATGATGGATCAATTTTTAATTTATATTCAACACATACAAGACCCAAATCCACAAGACATTAACAACTCTAATACATTATTCAGAAAACACTCAACAGAAAAATATTCCCAGCGCATTCTCTGTTGGATAAAGCAAATGAGAGGGCACTTAAGAAAAGTATGTGAGCATACATATTTACATTGGAAATATGAGAAACACAAGGTGTCTTTCAAAAGCGTAGACAGTGATTTATATTGTCATATGTCGCCGAGATATGCATAAATATTAGGAGACTTGGTATTTTGAAGGGCAGCATGACAGTCTGTGTAAAACCTAAACGACTTCCTCCCAATATTTTCAACATTTACATTTGCAGAAAGCAATCTCACAGAATTATCACTGCATGTCCTCAAGGATGTTTATGCAATGGTCCTTTCTATAATATTTGTTTGCTGCAAGGAAAAATAACAAACACTCTCATTGCCCAGCCACAAGAAATGGACTTAATGAAGTAGCTGTCATTAAGTGAAAAAAAAAATGTGACCCAAGTTCCACCAGAAAGTGAAAAAGCATGGTATAAGAATATTCTTGTATAAAATTACACTCCTAATATTTACAAATGCATACAATGTTAACTGGCTCATGAGAAGTTCAGGTCTAGAATATGTCTTCATAACACAATCTACTGAGGAGAGATCTTCAGTCATTCACCCATAGTCATACAATTGTTAAGAATCAGAACTATTATTTAAGCCCCTATCTAAAATACCTAGAGAAATGCTTTTTTTGTTCATTAGGCCCATCCATATGAGCCACCTCAATGGCATTACTTGCTTGTTTATTATCTAATATAGTGGAGCTATTTGTGTCGTGTGCATATTTGGACTCTACAAATGCTTTACAAATGAATGGTTCATAAGACAAGTGAACAAGAATTCCTGGAAAGAAGCTATGATTACAAAAACTGATAACTGATCAGATCTTCAGTTTTATAAAGGACTTGAGATGTTGCAAAGACCACCATGAAATTATTGCCATTCACTTTTAGCTTCCTTAATAGCTGCTTATTTCTTCCTCTTGAAGTAGATTGGTGCTGCCAGGAGCAGAGTGTCTCATTGTCATGAAAAGTCCCAAGTTATTAAAACATTTAAAATGCCATATTCTATAATCTTTGAAAGATATGAAGAATGCCTATCTAAAATATATCTATGCACATCTAGAAAATCTTAACTAACATGACTACAAACTTGACTATTATGATTATCTATTAACAAGCTTACATTTTAAGTGAACTACATAATCACAATATCTTAATAGCAGAAATATGCATATACATATAACAAAATTGACCTTAAATCTCTATCAATAAAGCGAAATCTATACTAATACAAATTATTCATATCTATATCATATCCCCCTTTAAATGTAAAAGAACGTTTATAAACCATATTTGGGAACATGGGCGTAGTTTTTTTTCTCTCCAAACTGCTTCCTGCTGAATGGGGGCGTCGTTAATTAGGTCTTTCATGGTATAACCTGTGTGCTAGTTTCATCTCAGTTGGCAGTTGAGCGAAGCAATTTTCTGAAGGCGTGCACAGGAACCTTTCAGGAGGACGTGATCTATCATACCATATCGGGATAGATGCAATCCACAGGGTCTGATCCTCTGTGAAAACAAAAGAAGACCCTTTCCAAAGCATCATATCCTTAGACCCAAATTTTGAAATCGTAATACCCTTATATCCATTCTGGTTCCACTTGGCAGCCCATATAATAAAATGTCTCTCTGTACTTAGCTCCTTTACAGTCAAAAATTTTAAAGAAAGCACAATAATACAAAGAATCCAGAATTTCTTTGAATTTTCCATTTTTACGTGGCTTATTTTTTTTTTATTTCTTTTAATCTCTTAACTATCTGTACTCTGTCTCTTTAAAGACTTTACCTTTTTTTTTTTAACCATTAACTTTATTCTCTATATTCTTTTTCTTCTCTCTCTCCCAAGCCTACGTACATTCATCCAACAGCATGACTCATTTAGTGGTCTGAATCTGTCCTATTGTGAATCTTCAATTCTTTACTATCCAGGAGCATTTTTGATTTGCGTCTTTAAATCATTAGGCGCTTAAGAATCTAAGCTGTGACATTCCTAGGTTAACTTTTTGCTTTTTGAGTGTGTATCTTTGACCTGGAATAACTCTGTAGACAAGGCTGTCTTTGAACTCTCAGAGATCTGCCTGTCTCTGCCTCCCAGGTATTCGGGATTAAAGGTGTTTGCTACTACACCTTGAACTCACAGAGATCTGTTTGTCTCTGCCTTTTAGGCACTGGGATTAAAGGCGTGTGCTACCACGCCTTGAAGTCACAGAGGTCAATCTCCCTCTGCCTTCCAAGTGTTGGGATTAAAGGTGTGTACTACCACACACAACAACTCTCTTCCCTTTTTTTTTAAGAACTTCAACTTTTAGCCTGCATATATTTTTAACACGCTGTAAATCATTTAAAAATTTTCTTTGTCTTTGAATCTCTCTTTACTGTATATCTCTCTTTTTCTGACCACATGAGTCTTTAATTTGTTAAGGAATATGGAAAAGTTTTTCTGCCACAACTCTACAGGGAGCTTCAAGGTCCTTGCCAGGAAGCAAGCTGCAATAGTAAACAACAGTCAAAAGCTCCTATGGAGTTTTCTTGCCAGGAAGCAAGCTGCAACAATGTATCCATAGTTCCATAGTCCAGACAGCCCGCTTGAGAGGGTCAGAGTTTTCCCTGGCAGGATGGCCCAGAAAGCCGGCATTTTAAAACGACACAGGTTTTTTTCCTGCTGCTGAGTCAGGAAGCCTCTCTTAGATGAGGTGCTTGATTGCCTCTAGCAAGCAGAGCAGAACCGAGAAATTGCTGCTACCAAGAAAACATGCTTTACTCTTTCCCAAGCTTTCTCAGGCTTTCAGTGGATTCAGTTGTCCACACGTCTGGGCGCCATCTGTAGAAATAGGAGCGGCGGGCTGCGTCCCGGCACCCGGCCGCCCACATGGCTAGCTCTACCCGAAATAATTACACGGACACTGTGTTCATTTAATCACCGCTTGGCCCTTTAGCTCTAGCCCTTACTGGCTAATTCTGATATCCCGATCAACCCATCTCTAATAATCTGTGAGCACCGGTCTTAGTGAGCACCGGTCTTACCGGGAGTGTATCTTCCCAGGAGCGGGGAGCATGGCGTCTCTCTGAGGCATCTGCTCCCGAGAGCAGAGCTGTGGAGACTGACCTCACTTCCTCTTCCTCCCAGCATTCTGCTCTGTTTACTCCTCCCTCCTGTTTTAACCTATCAGGGCAAGCAGCTTCTTTATTTAATTAACCAATGACCTTCCTCCATCACTTTATGACTTTGGATAAAACTTCACAAATGGACTCCCTAGTATCAAGCTTACTAAATAGCAAGAGCTGTCAGCATTTAAGGCCCACAAGCACTTTCTCCACTTTTCTGTGTCCAAATTACCAGTGTATTTGTAAATATGTCATTTATGAATTTCTGCTCAAGCATTCTATTACTATAAGGCATTCATAAAATTACTACCTCATTGAAGCCATAGTTTTTGGGGAGACCAAAATATGTGATTTCAGACCATGGTCATTCATTTTTTTATGGTCATTCATTTTTGCCACCAGGATCCAGCATCTCTCTCTCTCTCCCTCTTTCCCTCGCCCCCCTCTTTCCAGGTTTTCGAGACAGGGTCTCTCTGTTGCTCTGGAGTCTGTCCTGGATCTAGCTCTTGTAGAGCAGGTTGGCCTTGGACTCACAGAGATCCTCCTGCCTCTTATCTCTTTAAATCCCTTGAAGTAGAGCAGTTCATCCATTTGGCAGACAAACACCCTTCCAAGGCTCAGCTTGCCTTTTTTTATGCTATGTAAATCCTTATCTGCACTTAAAATAAGCAGAGGTTGCAGGAATTTTCTTGCCAATATTTGTATTTTCCACAAAATTTATTAAAGTTTAATTTTTTTCCAACTATTTTCACTGTCTCAGCATTATTTTAACTCAAGACACTGCAGGGATTTCCTTTCCCTTGTGTATCTATTCAATGTCTACCTTTGCCTTTTTAAAAAATTTCACATGCTTGCACATCAAGAAGCATTCCCCTAGGATTCTGAGCTTTCTTCTTGACAGGAACTGTGGCATAATCAGAAAAAATAGAGGAAGCTCCTCCATGCATGTCTGAAATGAATTTGACAAAGCTTTCTAATACCCGAAGCCCACTGGCCATTTTAAAATCCATTTTTTTATTGGCAGTAAAACTTATTTCTTCTTGATTTGTTTTTAAGTAAATAGCCCACTGAGCATTTGAAATGCTTGCTGGCTATCAAATTCAGAAATAATTGCACTATGCTTCTCCAGGCAGACTAATAAGGTACTTCTTTTAGAAGAATGTGCTCCTCATGGATGTTTTATAAAAAAATATTGTTGGAAATAATATTGAACATAAGTGAAATAAAAATTTTGTTTAAAGCATGACTAGTTTCTGGTCATGTTAATCAATGGATAATTGATTTTAACTTTGAATCTTTAAAACCCATCATGTTTATTTTATTAAAAATGACATATTCTGATTGCTTTTAAATAAATTTAAAATTAGGACACATATGCTGTGTCAAAAATCACTTTTCTAAATCATTTTATTATGTAAATTTCATACATATTCTGCTAATTTGATTGTATGTAATTTTACAATTTGATAGAAGGGAAGAGATTGAGTATTATAGCACAGTATACTTGCCATTGGTGTTCAAGTATAACAAACGATGTTAATCCTAGACTCTACTGGCCTTGGCTATTATTTTGATATCATTGGTAAGTTTTGTCATTGTAAATGATGTTTTTATAACACAGATCTCAATTGAGTTTAATTAGCAGAAAAGGCTTGACACCCATGATTAATAAGTACACAACTATGTTGGTTCACTTAGGTTTCTGAACCAGTTCTGATTTGCTAGCATAATTGAAGCAATAAATGCTTGTTTTAATCCAATGAATTTTTTCAGCAGGAGCAATCTAAGTGAGCTTTAGCTTTATAGAAGACAGCGGTATCATTTGCTTCTGAATAATGTTCACCTACCAGTGTATTATTCCAGGAAATTACCATAAAGACATTTCCAGAATCATTGACACTATAGCCAGACACTTTTTGCATCTTACGTTATTTACTTCAAAAGTCTTTATTCTTGCAGTCTACTAATTTTCATAAAAATAAACATAAATAAAAGCCTAAGACAAGGATACATATGTATATGATTTTATTAGTTTATTTTGATTTGGTTGGGCTTTGGACATGCAACAATGAAGAAAAATTAAATTAATTCTTGGCAACCAGAATTGTCCTGAGCAATGGTTCCTGTTATAGCATGTTCATGATTTTACTTACATTAAAGACATGTTTTAGAGACATTGCTTTACTCTGGGATCATTTTTTCTTCTGTTCCAGTGTTAGCAATAAAGTATTCAACCTAATAGATGTGTAGATCTGTTCAACAGAGTGAAGGCAACAGGCTGAAAATCAGAAGATTTGGGCCTTAGGTCCACAAACCATGGAAAATTCTCCCTTGTAGTAAATTGAGTAGATAAAGAGTGTTCTTCCTGTTTTGTTTCTCACCATTTGCCTACAAAAGTATTCAGTGTGTTACATATGCTAAGTACTGAATGAATTATTGAGTGGGAGACACAAAATAATGGTTTGTGTGGTTATACTACGGGGACAATGCTGCAATCATACTTCATAAACAGTGAAGCAACTTTCCCTTTTTCACCTTTTCTTTATTATATACTGACGAACAGTAGAGCTTCTCCCATGGAATTCCAGGAGTATTAACTGCTTAAAATGCACAAAATGTTTGTAAAGTTAAAAGCACAGTATTGGTGAGAGTTGATACTAGGGCACCCAAATGGATGTATAATTCTTGATCATCCTATATTTCCTAGCATTTGGAGACATCGGTGAAGGAGATTTTGCTAAAGAAAGATGACTAGAGATGATAGTCTGGGAGAGCAGATGCTTGAAGGGCTAAAAATGCAAATACAATGGTGACAAATATACTTTGTTGTGATCAGATGAAAACATTTGTTCACTGAGCAAATCTGTGCAAGAGCTTCCAGTGTCAACACTGAAACGTATATACAGCAAACAAATGTTTTAGGCTGGCAGGAGAAGGTGTCAAAAACACTTCAATGAGTAGAAATGCCAGTTCTGCTACTAATGTTCCCAGCAAGAGTCATCACAAACAGAAACTAAGAAACAAATGACAGAAACTCTGGCTTCTGTCTCCCAGAAGTGAAGGTGCTAACTTGGGATTCTATTTTGTTTCAGTCTAGAATTTATATTTGAATTATGGACTTGAGATTTATCTCGCAGGCAAAATCTTTTCTCAGTCCCTTTGGCTGGTGACCCTTGCCATTCTCTAAGTTATACCACACTTGATGACCCAGAACAGTGTTTGATAGAAGGAGCCAAACCATTTGTGTGAAGTAATTGTTAGGTTGTTTTCATGTCGAGTGAAAAACCAGGTCTTTACATGTCATGTTTTCTGTTTCCTTTTTTTTTTTTGTTAAATTCTACACTTCAAAAGCAGAAGTCATTTCTCATATAGTTATATTGTCTCTCTCAAGTTGTAACAGGTTCTTTTGTTGTTGTTTTGTAGGTATCAAATAATACATGTTGATTTTGAGAGCTCAAAAACATAGAATGTGAAAGCTAAAAAAGTTCAGGCAGTTAATTATCATGTTTAATGTTCTGAGGCAAAAAGGCCTCCCAGACTCTGCCACGTTTTATGGATATGGCTGCTTATCTGACTCCTTAGTGTTTATGGCCTTTTGTAGATAAGAATCTCGACTGAGACCCTGAGGTATATGGTCCAGGGCACTTCAGTGAAAGTCCAAGACAAGACTAGAGCTATCATGGGATTATTTGAGAAACACTTTATCTACATATATTGTTCACATGATCATATATTGTTTATAGCAAACCAAATCGATGCATTTTGGCATTCAAAGCCTCCAAAAATTATCATGGGAAGACAGGAATGCATATAAATTGTATAAAATTCACATATAAGCAATAATGACCTCACTAAAAGGCTAACATGAATGAAAAGGGTTTAGTGTGAAGCTTTAAAGCATCATAACCAAATGTGATCACTACTTCAGTGTGAAACATTCCCAAACCATCCTTCGAAACAGAACTAAGAGCTGACAAATCTAAGAAAATGATTCTAAGCTAAACCTTTGTCTCTTCTCTTGATGCTCATAATTCACATAACTTATGCTTGGTGGGTGGGGACAATTAATAGAAAGCAGGGAAAGAGTGGGTGCATGAATGCATGAGAAATAAGGAGACAGAGAAAGGGAGAGTCAGAAAAAGGAGACTGAAATAAGTCTCATCTGAAAACACGGATTTGCCAACCTCACTCACCAGCCTCTCCAAAAGACTAGCCACACTCTGTCCCCAAATCTGCCTACTATAACTCTGAAACACTGCTTGCTCCAATACTGAGGGAACCTAAGAGGTGAGTGAATAGCCACACTGTGAGACATCCCCCTCTCTAGGACCTCCACACTGGGAAAAATAGCCACACTGTGAGACATCC
>NC_022009.1:109629646-109670558 GCF_000317375.1 Microtus ochrogaster
CCCAACTCCTTAAACATTTCTAGCAAGCCAGCAGTAGAGTTTCCTACAGGTAGGCTCCCCTCAAAACCCAAGCCCATCCACGGGACCCTCCAAGCTACTAACTGCACCCCGCCTAAGAGCTGAGAGCTTGCAACAATAATGAAGGGATAAAAAGCTTGCTACAATACTGAGGGTATCAAGAGCTTGCTACAACACTGAGGGGTACAAAGAGAGGAACAAGAGAGTGAACCAGGAGAGAAGACCAAAAGAACAGGCTGAGAGAGACCTCAGAGGCTTCCTTAGATGCAGACATTGACAGTACAGAGCAGACCAAGAAAAACCCCCAAACACTCAGAACAGCCACCGCAAGAATTGGACCAAGACACAAAGACACTGCTGGGCTCATCTGAAGGAAGAGATGGGTAGGCACTAATGCAAGAATTCATCCAACAACCTAAAAGGCAACATGATAACACCAGAACCCAGTGGTCACACAACAGGAAGACTTGACCATCCTAACCCAGAAGAATAAGAAGAAAACTACTTGAAACATAACTTTATGAAAATGATAGACACCTTTAAAGAGGAAATAAAAATCTCCCTTAAAGAAATGGAGGAAAAGACAAACAAAAACTTGGAAGATAGTAATAAATCCCCCTAAGAAACCCAAGAAAACCAAGAAGAAAATAATCAAACAGGTGAAGGAAACAGTTCAAGACTTGAAGATTAAATAGAGGTAATAAAGAGAACACAAACTGGATATTTAAACAAAATTCCGGGAGGAAGAAAGCAGAGTCAGAGGACACCATGGATCTGCTTGTCGGAGATAGACATGCTTTGCCAGTAAGCTACTGCCACGTGGAGATACACAGATTAATAAAAATGGGTTAAATTAAGCCAATAAGAGGCTCGAGCTAATGGGCCAAGCAGTAATTTAAATAGTTCGGTTTCTGTGTGATTATTTCTAAGCTTAGCTAGCCAGGTGGCCAGGACAAACAAGCAGGCCCTTCTCCTTGCAACTGTGTGTAATTCTGATAGGCCTACCTTTATATGATTAGTGCTCAGCACTGAATAAATTATAGAACAAGGCATCTACTTTTATGAATTTACCGCAGAGCAACAACAGCTTTTGTAAAATCCCGTGGTCAAGTGCTCCTGTCCCTTGTAGACATTGTTCTGATAAGTAATAGCTTCACCTGTTCTTCAGGTGATCTTAGAGAAAACTTTTTGTTCTCTTTTATGTGTCTCCAGTTATTATATGGGGCCAGCTTCAGACTGTTATGATTTGTTGGTATCAGTTTCTGTCAGTGAGTAGATGAGAAAATCACTTCTGCTCACTGGTTTGCCAATTGAACAGTTTTGGGCAAAATCCAAGTAGGAGATCAAAGGTCTGCTTATAGAAACTTGGTATAGATGATGAAAAACTTAATTAAAAATTTTAGTTTCAGTTATTTAAGTTGATTTTAAAAACCACTAACTTTAAGGGTCACGTGATGAGCAATGTTTTCCTCGTCTCCCATTTTCCAAAGATGTAGATGATATCTTGGTCTGAATCTGTGAAACATATTGTCTCCTCTTTCCTGGAGAATCCATGTTTCACCACCAATCTTGTTACATTGGGAAAGATGCTGCTTTTGAACACTGGCAGTAGAGCCGGCGCTATCTGTATGATTAGCAAGTATTCCGCCTCTTAGCTGTATCCCCTGAGCAAAAGAGGTTCTCCGAATATTAACCAATAACCACAAAATTAGTCCTAGGAAAGGGACCATCCTAACCTAATTTTTAACTGTTTAGAAATTAAGACATGTGATAGTCAAGAGCTACCATCAATCGCATGTCATAAAGATAGACAAATTTCTAACTAACTTGGCTCATCTGGCTCCCTCTTAGTTTCCATATTAGTAAGGCTTTCTCCTTCAAATCCTGAACAAGTCAGTTTTTTTTTTTTTTTAAATAGCCTCTGCCTTCTTTTCCAAATAAATGCCTTGCTTTTCCCAGCATTTACTCCATGAGACTGTGGCTGGATTTCAAGAGGAAAGTAACAATGCAATTATGAATCTTTTTGTTTTGCTTTGTTTTTGTTTTTTAATTTTTGAGAACAGGGTTTCTTTTCATCAAAGTCCTGGCTGTTCTGGAACTCATGTTGTAGGCCAGGCTGGCCCTAAACTCACAGATAACCCCCTGATTTTTGCCTCCCAAGTGCTGGTTTTAAAAGAATGTACACCGCCTCCAGGATTAATTATAAATCATGATGAACCTAATTTTGTCATTACCCGTAGTTTATCATGTTCAGATAAGCAGATAATATTTTCAAGTTGAAGTGGTGGTACTTTTTAGATACTGTCTTCTTGTTTTAGTATCCAAAACAAACGTGGAAAATACCAGTTATGTGTGGGAGCTCTCTGCTGCTTCCTACTAAACATATTTTCCTTATGGGATATGTAGAAAAACCATGCATTCAAAATAATCTATTGAGAATTTTGCTTAAATTGATGTCAACTGCATTATCTCATTTTTCATGAAATATTTGCTTATGTTATGATTGTTGCTTAGTAACAACAGAATTAATTCCCATGTCATTATTTTTACCATGAAGAATTCAGCATTCAAATGTATCTTTCCACGTTTTTGCAATTTTCTTCTTGGCAGCATTTCATATTCATGAAATACAGGCTATGCGTTATGGCAATGCTTTATTTGCTCCAGAGTTACAAAAGTCCTCCAAGCTACCCTACATGACCAAAAATAGTGTAAAAAGGAGTAATTAGGACACATGAGAAAATCATTTATCAACAGCAGAATATCTGTGAAGCACCAGGCAGTGACCACTTTGCTCAACATGTATTTCTTTCCATCTCAAGATAGGTACTATGTAGAGCAAAAACCTTTGTATGACAACCACTGGCATAGGATTTGTGTGTGACTAACATATTGACTGGACTTGAAAAAACTTAAGGGTCAAAGAAGACTATTCAGTTCTGCTGTATACAGGATGATCTCTAACTACCCTCTCACAGTACAAATTCTGCTTCTCATTTCGTGGCTTTCACACTGGGGAAACTCAGGCTGAGGTTTTTCCTTTGTTACTCTTGTTTTCTCAGGGGATCGTCCTCCCGATTTCAATTGTAACACTTAGATTTCTGAGACCATTTGTCTCTGCTAACTATTTTTGATGTTATTTATATATTTGGGTGCTTGTGAACGCCTTTTCTTCTTGCCTTCCGTTCCTTAGTATCGGGCTAACAGGATTGTGCTATCCCACATCTCTTCTGCCAATCTCTTAGAAAGAAACATAAAAACAAGCATTTCTTTCCTTACTCGGCAAAATTACACTTAAAATTTTACGTTTTATGTTATCAAACCAAACAGCTAGCAACATGTTTTGTTTTGTGTATTTTGAGTATATTGTCACAAAAGAGGACCTGGAATGAAAGAAGACTTGATACTACAAAATGGCAAAGTGAAAGTAATAAGTTCTTTATACAATAGGCCCCTCCAGAAAGGTGTGCGTGTTGGCTCATACTCAGCTGAATACATACAGAAAATGACAACTCTCCAATCTAGGAAGTCTAGCAAAACGACAGACCTGGAATTCTTCTGGAACCTGGCTTGGGAGATAAGTCACTTTGATTTACAACCATCGTATTAAATTCATTCATTTTAAATAAGTCATCTAGAAAAAAATATAATTTCACTGCAACCCACAACTTAGTATTTTACAGCTAAGAATTTGATAGGCTTGCCTTTATTGCTATAGAAAACTTTAGAAGTGGTTGAAATGGGAAAGATCTGGCTTTTTTCATCTTCTCATAGCAGGACATAGATTGATAGAAAAATGAGCACAGCTCAGAAGCACCCCAGTAATGGGATGCACCTTATTCCTTTAGAAGGAGGTCAAAATCCAATGATATGATAGCTGAAATTGTACTGTGGTCCGCATCCAAAGCTGTGGTGGTACCATTTAAGGGATGACTTGCTCGGGTATCAGAGGCAATGACTATCTGTGACTCTTGATGCTATAATGCCCTTTGCTGTTAACATACTTGAAGCTGGAGATCAATTGTTTCCCTTATAGCAAAGACTAAATTGCTCATTCCTACATGTGTATAAAAAGGATGGGTTGATACATTGTGGTTTTAGTATTCCTCTACTTTATATGTTTTTTTTCTATTGGATAATGGTTAGAAAATAAGATATCTGGCTTATCATTTTTTTGGGAAGAAAGTGGGTCTCTTTTCCCAAGGTATGTTACCTACATTGTAATTTTCATGAAAACATATTCAAAATTCACATCAAGGAATCTTCTGTGCCGCTACCCTTCTTTGGAACATCTCACACCAATGGTTGTGTATTTTGATTGGCTATTGACCTTCCTTGCTCATCTTGAGGGGTTGGTCCAGCCACTGAGACAGCATGCCTGATCTAATGGGAGATCACCAAATCCAGCTGGACCAGCACTGAATGAGCATGTGATCAAACTGGAGTCTCTGAATGTGGCTGCCAAAGGGGGCTGACTGAGAAGCTATCGATAATAGCACTGGGACCTATTTCTACTGCATGTGCTGGCTTTTTGAGACCCTAGTCTATTTGGATGTACACCTTACTAGGCCTGGATGGAGGGGGGGGAGGGCCTTGGACTTCGCACAGGGTAGGGTACCCTGCCCTCTCTTAAGGAGTGAGGGGGAGGGAGGAGAGTGAGTGGGGGAGTGGGAGGGTAATGGGAGGAGGGAAGGAAGTGTAAATTTTTGAATGGAAAAATAAATTAAACAAAAAATGATCTTTCCTTAAAAGGTCTTGTTTCTCTGCTGAAGTCATTCCTTCAAAAGGAGCAGAACAGAGGAGAAAAATTCATGCAATGCTCTTGTGTGGTTATTTGACAAGAAAAATATCTTGCAATCTTCTCCTCCAGGATTCTACACATAAGAGGAAAAGAAAATAAGCTGTTTGTATTTGGATAATGTTTAAATAGCAGCAAGTTAACCTTTTGGTCGAGGCTCGATTTAACTCTGTTGATAGCACTGGGAGAATTCACTTCTGGGTTAATTGCAAAAGAGCAAGCCTTGAGTTTTCTGTATTCTAAGCTCACATACCACCTTAGCTTGTCAGAACCAGTAGGCATTTAGGGGGTTATTTGGAAGGTTGTATCAAATTTTTCTATCTTTTGTTTCTTTTGTCTGAGATTATGCATGGCCTTATTTTTTACTTTGGAGATGAGCCACTGCCATTCACACCTTGTCTTGTATTGGCAGGTTCCAGGTTTACATAGAGTCTAAGAAGGGTTAAGTTTCCACTTCCTGGGGTGTTGGTCCAGGGAAACTGCATGGTACAGCTGTCTGTGTGATCTTCAAAAGAACACTTCAGTTCTCTAGCCCAAAGTTCTTATTTAAAATGAGAAGAGCAGACCAGATCAATGCAAAGGTACCTTAAGGCCTAACCACTGGAAAATTATTCACAGCAACTCAAAATGAGAAAATGTGTTCTCATTTTGTTCTGGTTCTATTTACTCAGTAGGAAGAATAAGGGAGTTCTTCATTATTCAAAACAGACAAGTTTATACAAATCCTTTCCCCCATTTATCCAAATAGATTTTCAACTATTTTCTCTTAATCCTGTGTTTATCTTGATTTGCTTTCCGCAAGTAAAGTCATATAATCGTATTTATTTCCAAAGCAATTTTTCAATATCTTCCATTGCTCTCTGTCCTTTGGATGTTTGTGCAGAGTGGCTTGCGCATCTGTCAAGATATACGGAATGCTAATATCAGCTGAGACATGTAGGTTGAAAACTGAAATAATGGTAATTATGGGATAAATACACACTGACCAAAGTGAGGAAAAAAATACTCTGGATTAGATTTCTGGTTAAGTTCATTTAGAAGCTTCCTTCCTTCCTTCCTTTTTTCCTTCCTTCCTTCCTTCCTTCCTTCTTTCCTTTTATCCTTCCTTCCTTCCTTTCTTATTTTCTTCCTTCCTTCCTTCCTTTTTTTCCTTCCTTCCTTCCTTCCTCCCTCCTTCCCCCCTTCCTTTCTTTCTTTATTGTTTTGTTTGTTGTTGAGAAAACAATGGATGTACTCTGAAAGAACTTCTGGTGGACCCTATAAAAACATAATGTATGTCTTTGCGAAAAGGAAATGTAAATGAACAATCTAAAAATTTTTCTTTAAGCTCCAACTTAGTTATCTGTAGGATAAAAATAATGCTGCTAGCTTCTTTGAAGAATTGTTACAAGGACAAGCACAAGTGTTACAGCAGAAAAGTCTTCTACCTGGCATGCGTTATTTGTAATGGCTTGGAAGCATCACTAACTAACCTTGATACAAATTGCTGTAGTTGCTTTATATTCATTTTGAATAACATTGTTGGGTGAGAATTCTTATGCATGTCTTATATGTAGAAAACCATTGAGAACTAGAGAAGTTGAGCTACTGACAGTAACATCTCCCAACAAAATGTGGATAAGGTAGGTATATAAACCATCTCTACAAGGGCTTAAGCATGAGGTTTTTCCTACTGTACCTTTACACTTAATACTGTTATATTTCATGGCCTCTAATTTGACTACAGAGCTATTGAGTTGTTTAAGTTTTACAACTTTGAGTTGGGAATTTTATGTGGTAGAATCTTAGTATTGATTTTTAGGTCTAGAAAACTAAACGTTATTTAGATTTTAAAAATCTATTGAGTTTCATTCAGTACTGTTCTTAGTGTGGTACAGTGACTATCAATTTCAAAGTGCTTCCCTGCATGATCCTCCTCCCACTATTCAGTGTTTGGTCATTTCCATTCCCTTGTGATCCAATCACTTACCCTCATTTAGACATAATCTCTTCTTTCTTTGCATTATTGTTTAAAGCAATTGTTAGCACATCAGCTCCTGGCTGTTTCAAAAGAATTAAATCACCTCCAAAAGGGCCATTACTCATTGACTATAATGAAACAAACAAAACAAACACACAAAAAAGATAAGCTTGCAAGCATGTCTAGGTGTAATAAATGTTTACAATTTTCTTCTTCCCTTTTTATTTTCTGCCTCTATTGGATTTTAAAAAAAAGTTACCATATTGTTGTATTTAAATGCTCTAATTCAATGTATATATTAAAATGAAACTGATTTCAACAAATATTTATTGAATGCCTCTTTTAAAAGGTCTTTATTATCTTACTCAGGACACAGATTCATAAACACATGCAAAATAAACTTCACTGTAACCAATGTCCTCCCCGTAGTCTGATTATTAAGTCCTGCAATGATGCTTCCTTTGCCTTGGCTTGTTCTTCCTCCCATACTTGATGTTCTCTTAGACCTCTGATATCTTACCAACAGCATTTTAAGTTTTTTCTCTAATTTTTAAATTAAAATTAATTAGATAATTTCCCTGATTTCTTGTTTCCCTACCTAACTTCAAATTCATGGCCTTTTTGTCTTGCGCTTTTGGAGTATACCCATAAAATGAATAATATTCTGCCCTTGTGGCACATCTGTTCTTATTGGAGGGTGATGGGGGGCAAGTAAGTGCAAATAAGATGTTGGAAGGTGGTGTTTGAGGCAAGAAGAAAAGAGGAACGGGTGTGTATCCGAATGGTTAGGATAGGCTTCATTAAAGCTTTTTTCCCCAAAATTTCAAGGTGATTACAAAATTATCCATAGGGTATCTGGAAGACCAGGTTCTCAGGAAAGATAGCTGTATCAAGGATGGTGGGTTAAGATGTCCCAGGAAAGCCAGTGTAGTTGAAATAGAGAAAGTAACATATACCAACCACTATACAAAACCGTAGAAGGAAGGACTGACCTTGCAGGTCTTCTTACACAACTAGGAAATCAGTTCTCACTCTGAGTTTCGTGGAAGGCATTGCTGTGCTGTGCACAAAATGAGGTTTGATCTAATTCACCTTTCATGCATTTCTTCTCTCTGTTGCACTGAGGATAAAACGAAGGAACAGGCCTGGAGACAAGAGGTGATGGAACAAAGCAGAAGTTGGTGACAACAGTGGTTAAGGCGCTCTGCCTTCGTGCAAAGTTAATTCCAATCACTCAGTTAAAAATCACCCTGTTGCTGTCTGTCTTGAATGCAGTCACATTTCTGAGTCTGTGGCTTAAGAGTAGATACACAGTAAATGTTTCATAAGTATGCTGGCTATTCTTGGTTGTCAACTTCATTACATCTAAAATTAACTAAAACCCAAAAATGGAGGGCACCCCTGTCTGGGATGTGTACTTAGTTTGAAGAGGGAAGATCTACTTCTAATCCAGATTTTTGAGGTGGGAAGACACACTTTTAATCTGGATCTTGACATAGGTAGACATACTTGTAACTCAGAGTTTTTGAGCTGGAAAAACCCACCTCTAACCAAGGCCACACCTTCTGCTGTAAACCCATGGAAGGACACGAAAGAAGAAAGCTTATGCTTTTTCCCCTCTTTGCTCTTGCCATAATAGCAAGTCCATTCCTCAACTGGCATTAAATCTACTTCTTTGGTCTTCCAGCATATACTGCAGAGCAGCTGAGACACTGAGCCTCCCTGACTGAATCAACTACTGGATTCTTGGACCTTCCAGTCCTGGCAGTTACTGTTGGACTAGCTGAACCCCAGCCTGTAAGTCACTCTAATAAATCCCCTTACTGGAGAGATCCGTTCTATAACTTTTCATACTCTAAAGAACCTTGAATAATACTGTAAGTATAGTTTTCTGTGAATGGGTCATTAGGAATGATATTAGCTAATTTTTACCTCTTCTGTGATCTCACAGTTTCATCCATATAGCGTATGTAACCATCACTATGGTCCTATAGCATCTCCTGATCTTACTGATGAAGAAATTGATACATAGGTACTTGCACATATTAACCAAGCCTGACCAGCGGTAGAGCCTAACTGAGAATCTGAGCAGTGTGATTTCAAAGGT
Organism: Microtus ochrogaster; assembly: GCF_000317375.1. Lineage (NCBI taxonomy): Eukaryota > Metazoa > Chordata > Mammalia > Rodentia > Cricetidae > Microtus > Microtus ochrogaster. The sequence goes on from NC_022009.1 coordinate 109,638,530, forward strand.
TCTGCTCCCAACACTGCAAAGCTGCCTTGAAGAAATGTGAATCATAATTTACTGTAATTCAAGGCTTCGCGCTTGTGAGGTTCTGTACTTGGCATCTGATCATTTCACAGCTGAGAAACATGATGAGCAAGGTGTATACGGCAATGAGATAAAACGGACTTTCTTTGTAAAATTAAATCACCTATATAAAGAAAATCTAAAAGAGCCCATAAAAAGAATTAAATTGCTAGTGATAGCACTCAGAATTGTGTCTTTTATTTTCCTTCAGTTCCAGGATATGCTCGAGTGGAAAATGTTCCCTGAGCAATTTATCTAAAGTGCTGGAGTGACTTTCTGGCAAAGTAAGATAAAACATCTCCTGTGCATTCTGTTTGAATGCATAGGATTGTTACAGTTAAGCTTAGCGATGTCGTAGTTTTTCCAGCTTAGTTGGCCATGCATATTTTGAGATATGTGACTGAAAAATCCAATTATACACCTCTGGGAAAGTGCACACAGAATAGCAAAGGAAGGGCTTTATTTAGAAGTACAGAACTACATATCTTTACCCTGAAAAATGAAAAAAAAGGTAATACCTTAGGACTGAGGATTAATGAGCCATGGCAAAACTTAGTGAATGAGAAACGTGACAAAATAGGCAGAGCATAGAAAAGAAGGATGTGAAAATTATCATTGCTGTTTCTGGGCTGTGTAAAATTGTCAACAAATTAAAGACCGAGAGATAACGCAGATACGGCTAACATAGAGCACTGCAGCAGGAGCACAGATAATCGGCACATGCTGGTGTGCTCTGGTGTCACAGGTCCGCCATCATTTTCCCAGGGGTTACAGGCTAGCGAATTTTATAAAATTCCTAGAAAATAAGCATTTTACTCAAAGCTAATGGATACTGGCACAAAGGGATGTGCAGAGTGCTTGAGAATCTTGATATTTTAAAAAATTTCAAATACATGTGTAATATACCTCCTGATACCATTTAAATTAAACCCTGAAAATGTGTCTCGAGAACACATTGTTGCTCACTGTTTTGTCTTCTCCGACTTGCATCTAAAATGGGAGAAATGAATAGCTCAGAATGCTTTTCTGCGTTGTTTTACATCCTCCCAAATGACTCAGCAAAACAGTAATGAAGACAGTCTAATATCACATGTTTTAACTTATCAGAGGAAGCAAGTCTGTCTTAAGAAGCCCACCATCAGCAGCAATCTGGCGCAATCAAATCACAACAACATTCATGACAATGGATCTCAGAACCATTGCCACCTAGGAATTATGAAAAGTGATGGTCACAAGCTGCCTGATTAAAAGGGTTTCATCAAGAGAAGATGTTTTCAGCAGGTTTTAGGTATGGCTTTCAGACATGATTATAAAACCCAAATATTCTTGAGTATGTGATCTGTACTAATAAATATTCCAAGTTGTAGATGGCGTAATTTGAGCTCAACCCAGGATTAGGATTGGAAGAGAAAGAGAAGCTTGTTTGTAAATTTGCCTGGAAGGTAACACCTCGCTGTGGTCCTTGTGTTCTGTTAAGATGCAAATGCCCCATGGAGAATAGAGTAGGGGAGAAAACACAGCTTTAACGCAGGCCCCTTCTGAGGCCACCTGGGCCTAGTGAGAATGTCAAGCCATAAGAACAGCGTAACTTAGGATGGAGATGGAGAATCTGGGATCTGAGAAGGGTACCACACACTGAGTGGTGGGATGAATTTTAGGCGTTGTTAGAGGCATATTGAAAAACCATTAACAGATGCCATTACTGAGTGACGTGGTGAGACCTGTATTTGTAAGATCTCTCAGCTTTTAATGTATTGTAATGTAGAAGTGCGGCTTACTTACCGATGGCCAGAAGTGAGAAGACAGAAACCAGGGTAATTGTGTCAAGTTTCTGTACTTTGGATTGAAATGGTTTACCAGGACCAAGAGTTGCTACCCTACTGGCAGAGATTAGGGGTTCAATTTCGGTTTGATTCTTGGGATGCAGGTCAGACATTGAAATGAAGTCATCTAGAAGGACATCTTAAGTTTGGATTTCCCCATAGAACTACAGATGAAAATCAGGGATCATAAACCAAAGAACTGTGTTTAGTATGTATGTGTGTGTGTACGTGTGTATGCATGTGTGTATATATGTATGTCTGTATATATGTATGTATTTGGTAGTACTCTAGGCACTGTACATACTAGACAGTTACTGTACCACTGAGCTACATTCTCAGCTTCTAAAAAGATTGACAGGAAGAAATTTTTCCAGGAAGTGAATTCTTCAGGTGAAAATTTGTAAGTCTGAGCCCTTGATGTTTAGAAAATGGGAAGGAAATGTGAGTCTGTAGCAGGTAATGAAATAGGAGGAGAGCTAAGAAAATATCTATAAAAACTTAGAGCAGCGGCTCTCAACCTGTGGGTCGTGACCCCTTTGGGGGTTGAATGACCCTTTCACAGGGCTCACCCAAGACTGTACTGCATATCAGGTATTTACATTATGATTCACAATGGTAGCAAAATTACAGTTATGAAGTAGCAATGATATAACTATATGGTTGGAGATCAACACAACATGCATTTTAATAAATAAAGCTCTCCCAAAGATCAGAGAGCAAAACAGCCCCACTGGTCAGCTTTACAGACCAGGCAGTGGTGATACACACCTTTAATTCCAGTAGAAACACTAGCTTGTCATAGAAACCATACAGTGCGGTGCACGCCTTTAATCCAAACCCTAGAGAGGAATGTAAGACTGGAGGAGACAGCTCTCAGACACAGTCTTATTCCAAGGGTTCCTGGAGGCAGAATCACAATTTCAGACTGAGGGAAATGTCAGAGCCAGTGGTTGGCTGTTTAGCTTTTCTGATTTTTTCTCATTTTTAATTGAATTATTTTGCATTTTGATGTCAAGTTTCTTGAGTTCTTTATATATTTTGGAGATCAGCCCTATGTCAGATGTGGGTTTGGTGAGGATTTTTATCCATTCTGTAGGTTGTCATTTTATCTTATTTAACCTGTCCTTTGACTTACAGAAGCTTTTCAGTTTCAGAAAGTCTCATTTATTGATTGTTGCTCGCACTTCTTAAATATAATTGGTGTTATATTTAAGAAGTGGTCTCTTGTGCCAATGAATTCAAGCCTACTTCCCACTTTCTCTTCTATCAGGTTCAATGAAACTGGTTGTATGTTGAGGTTCTTGATACATTTGTACTTGAGTTTTGTGCATAGAAATAGATTACTCTAGATTTTTTGGTTAGAATTTTATTATTTTTAAAAATTGGGCATATGAAATAATGTTTTCATTATGACATGTTCATACAGATATATTATTGTACAATGCATATATAAATTCCTACCAAAAACCCTCCTGGGACCTTCTTCACCTAGCATTTCTTTTGAGTTCATATTACATACACTTGATATTGGATCTATATTCTGCCCATGAGAGAAAATGTATAACATTTTGTCTTTTTCCACACCCATTATCTTCTTTTCCCTTGTGGATGTGTTCCTTCATTCTCATATTTCTGTTTTAATTTCATGCCTCATATATGTGTGTATTTATTCATAAATCTATAGTCTATATTTGCAAGAAAATGTGAAATATAGCTTTCTGAGACTGACTCACTTCCTCTCATTTTCCAAGTAATTATGTAATTGCCTTCTTTATAGTTAGACATAACTCCCCTGTGTGCAAATACTGCCTTTTCTTTATCTGTGTATCTATGGATGGATAGCATTGGTTTGCAGTTTTATGGCTGTTGTGGCTCATGCATCAAAAGCATGGATTTTTCCAGTATCGCTGAGGATTGTTGACTTAGCTTCTTGGAGGCATAGTACTCAGAGGCAGTACATCTGGATTATATGATAATTCAAGTTTTAGCTTTTGAAGGAACTACATTGGTTTACTGTGAAATATTATCTAAAGGTGTGTTACATTTGTTTATGCTGTGGGACATTTGTCTAATGATGCAAAGATGTGTTGCATTCTTTTATGTTGCATTTGTTTAACTTGTGAAGCTGTGCTACTTTGCTTGTCTAAAACACCTGATTGGTCGAGTAAAGAGCTGAATGTCCAATAACAAAGCAGGAGAATGGACGGGGGGGGGGAGCTGGCAGACAGAATAAATAGAAGGAGAAATCTGGAAGGAAGGATCTAGGAATAAGAAAACAAGGAGGAGGATGCCAGGAGTCAGCCATCCAGCAACAGTCACTGAGTAAGAGTGAAAGTAAGATAGAAGAAAAGAGGGAAAAAAAGCTCAGAAACAAAAGGTAGATGGGATAATTTAAGTTAAGGAAAGCTGGACAGAAATAAGCCATGTTAAGGCCGGGCATGCAAGTAAAAATAAGGCTCTGTTTGTGACTATTGCGAGCTGGATGACAGGTCCCCCAAAGAGCCAAAGAGTGAAAACAACGAACAACAGTGGTTTTTATATGTGCTGTGTAATCATCTCTTTCTCTCTGCATCTTTGCCTGCATTTGTTTATATGTGTTTTCTTGATGCTAAAGTGATTCTGACTTCAGAGAATTGTGATCTTAATGTAGTTTTAATTTGTATTATCCTGATGGCTAAAAATGCTGACTACTTTTCAAATATTCAATGGCCATCTGCACATTTTCTTTTGTGAACTGTTTATACATTTTCTGATTTGATGACGTTCGTAATGTTTAATTTTTGAGTTATTCTAGGTTCTAGCTATTTATTACTTGTTAGTATGAAGGGATGGAAAGATTTGTTCCCATTTTTATAGTTTCCTTTTATGTGCAGAAACTTTTAAACTTATTTAAAATCATTAGTATACCATAGTTCTATGTCACACCTGTGTATAAATTTAATATTTATTTATGCAAATGAGATCCTTTCTATGTGGATTTTCCAATTTATTTACCCTTAGAATTTTCCCCTTTAAGACTATTTTAGGCCATCTGTGGTACACACCTTGACATAAAGTATCCTGAGGGAACTCCTCACAGGGCTTGTAATTAGCCAAAGTTCTTACTTTGTGGTTTAGCAGATCGACCCTCTGTGACATTTAAGTGGAACTTTAGTGTGTGAATGTACACCACTATTTATGTGTGATTTTATTCCATTTATTTATTGTTGCATGTGTATTTGCATATAGAGGCCAGAGTTAGTTCTCTTCTCCTACCAGATGAGTTTCAGAAACCAAACTCAGGTTGTCAGGCTTGGTAGCAAGCACCTTTACTGTTTAACCATCTTGCTTGCCCCCTTAGTTGTATTTTTTAACATACACAGAATATTCCAAAAGAATCTATCATTATTATTAGCTCTTTTAAAGGGATAAAACAGCTTTTTGGAAGGCATGGACTAAGCAAATTGAAACCAATAACTTTAGAATATCCTACACATAAATATTAAGACCATATATGGAGTGTCTAGCTCATTTTAACATGTATGTATTCACAACTACCTACATTAGCCAAAAACCTATTCCTCACTTGGTTTAAATAGCCCAATTGACAGGATTATGACCTTATGTTGTGAACTGTATTGTGAAATCTGACTTTTAATATAATGTAAATTTTATGTTACATTATACCGTGGTACTTTCTAATATTCCCTAGAGCAGACAAAAAATAAATGTAAGCCTTCACTGGCATTTCATTTGTTTTCACAGAGTTATGAATATTTCACCAACTGAATCCCTGAGCTATTTTATAACCTCGGAGTTTTCTTAATTAAATCACATTAGAATTAGAGGGTTTGGAACATTGTGGGAGATAGAGGTTGGTAGTGAGAGACTTACTAATACACAGAAATGTTCTGTCTGGTCTGCCTGTTAAAATATAAATTCCAAAAAATATACGCAGTACTGGAGCCTTCAACAGAGAGTGAGCTGGCTCTACTGGGCTCAGTGTGTCCAGTGACTCTTCATCATCATATCTTGTCCTTATTCATTGCTAGGACCATTGGCACACGCTCCACCGTTACTGCTGTCTCGTTGGCTTGAAGTGATTTCAGAGGTGTCAGATTGGAAATTCAGTCATCTCTCCTCTGGTTTCCCTGGGTGGTGGTGCTTAAGAGATGCTGTGAGACATAGGGTCCAATCCAGTTTAGTTTCTATCACTTGGACCTTCAAGATATCCAGAGATGGTGAGAGCAAGCAGACACTCTCTGATTACTGTATAACTCTTCGACTGCCTCCTTTACCGTTCACTTAGCAAGTGTCCCAAGATTAGCTAAAAACAGAAAAAGAAGAAAGAAAGAAAAAAGAAAGAAAGAAAGAAAGAAAAGAAGGAAGGAAAGAAGGAGAGAGAGAAAGAGAGAGAGAGGCTTGGGTAACTCATGTGTTTCTTTCACATTCTTCTATGTATCTTCTCTGTCATTGGTGTTTTAGACTCAAAAGTCAAGACTTCACTTGACCTGATATCATTTCTCCTGCAACATCCATTTCCAGTGGGACATTGAGTACTCTGTGTCCTATTGCTTCTTATTGTTTGACTGAGGAATACAATTAGGAACACAGAGAGAAAACAGTGGGCACTATGTAAAAACAGCCCTGCAATGCACGCAGTTCCATTTTTGTTGTTTCTATTATAGTTTTAATCTTTGTTAATCAAAGCTGCAGTGAAAATAATTCTGGTTAATTAAAACTAATCCTTTTAGTATTTGGAAGGCATCAAATGCGTCCATTTAAAAGCTTTCTGCCTTCTCCCACCTGCAGTCAAAGCTGCCCAGTACTGAGGACAGATTTCCTGTATGTGGCCGAGTTGCCTTATCTTATAGTTCTTGCATGCAAAAATGAAAAGTATTTGTAATTAGCACATCAGGAACTCAGGCTGTGCAGAAGCCTAATATTATGTATACATTTAATTTTTTCATTACTCAGTGACTTTAATAACTTAAATCTGTCCCTGTAATTTGCTGTAGTTTCAATGCGTACACTGCTAACTTAGTGAGAATGTATTCAACTATGCAGTAGAATAAAATGTCAAAGCATATCCACAAACATTAATTTCATTGGTCAAAAGTGTTTTTACTTTGAAGTTTTAGAGTTTTTCAGATCCCTGTCTGGGAATTTATAACATTCAGCTAAGAAAAAAAAAAATGTAATCAGAAGAGAGTGTGAGAGGTGATATTATTTTCATGTAGCTTTTGAAATCAGTTAATCAAGTCCTTGGTACGTTCTTCCCTCTTCCCGTTCAAGCAGAGAATAGCGGCACATCAACTATTTATAAATACTGATAACATATTTCTTTAGGAGGATCGTCGTGAGAATTCATTAGGAAAATTCACTAACAGAAAAGCAGAAAAAAACATGCTGCCAAAGAATGTGGTGTTGAAAGCCTGGGTGGGAGCAAGTGCCACCAGGTACAGAGTTTTCACAGGCAGGGAAGGTCCTTCAGAGAGCACAGGGTGAGTAAGCATGGGGTGTGCACCAGGTACAGAAGACTTGAACATGGGCAGAAAACCCACAGTCCAGGCTATAGCCTGTTTTGGAAATGGACAGGCCAGAAGAGCTTACAGAGGCAAAAGCGGGATACAGGAAAGCAAACTCAGATGGTATCACAGGGAGGGAAAAGAAGCCCCAGAGTAAGCCAGGACTGTAGAGTGAATGACAAACATCCAATGCACACTTCCTTCCCTCTGTAGATCCAGAAACAGATCCAGAGCGGGACCACACTGTCACAGAAATGCTATGTTGCTGGAATCCATAAAAATTAGTGACAAAATTAAATGAGTTTTGGTACTTCAATAATTAATAACTACCTTATAATTACAACGCACAAGTTTTTTTTAAATACACATTTGCCTGTTTTTTTAAAAGTTCTAACTAAAAATTCTGATAACTGTTTTGTTTTTGTTTTTGTTGGTTTTTAATGAGCCATTGAGTAATAAGAGAATCTTGGGAGGAAGAGTAGCTAATTCAAAATAAAAGTTGAGGGAAAAAAAGGGCTTATTGAAATAGAGAAAACTAATCACAGCAGTCATATAAATATACTTACATATACAGTTTTGGATATCTTATGAATCACCTGAGATTAATCTCCATCACAATTCCATTAAATATTCTGAGTCATTTAAAACAATCGAACACATATTATTAACTTACTGTTTTGAAGTCATTCATTAGTACATTCATGGTGATTATTTTTGAGACTATAGTGGGAGCCACATAAATTGACATATTTGTTTGGGGAGCCTGTGGAGAGTAATGAGATGAGGCCCAAACACTACACAGAAGATGGTGGTTGCCTCAGCTTTTGCCTCTTTGTATGAGCCTTTCTCTCTTCCCTTCTCATTGAGTCGTTTGGGATTCCCCTCTGATAATCATAACCTTGTATTTATTGTTTTTCTTTCTAAGATGGCATGCTAAAGAACCAAGAGGACGAGTGTCAGAAAACCCAAGCCTGTTTTATTACAATCGTGTTATTTAAAAGAAGAGATTAATTTGGGTTTTCTTTTCTTGGATACCTGTTAACACTTCTGACAAACTTGGTTGTTTATTTATGATTGGTGGCATCTTTTACTTCTGGTTTTCTGTCGGGAGGAGGTCCATGTGGGCAGGGTATGCCTTCTTTGAGGGTCCATGCTCAGTTCTTGTCACCACATCTAAATAATAATGGGCTTATGCATACGTGTGGACAGAAAGCATTAGGTATGCATTAACCACTTACTCATTCACAGCCTCTACATGAAAGGCAGTGGTCTGACCGTGGGCTAAAAGCTGTGCATGAGGTGATGTTTTACCATCATAAAATTTACATTCTAGAACCAGTTAAGGACAGAAAAAAATAGATATATATGAACATAATTTCAGACTCTGGTGAGTGCTGTATTTCACAGGTATAATGCCTTTGGTTTGATTGCACAAACAAACAAATAAATGAAATGTTCTAAAAATGTGTTGTAAGACATCCAAACTCTAATTGAAACTACTACCGAATTCTCTTAGAAAGAAACACAGAGATTATAGGTTTCACGGGAAGTTTTTTGACTCCATTTTTACTTTCATTTTCTCCTTTCTCTGGTGTGACTAATCAGCTACTCCATCACATCAACTCTGCTAGTTTGGCCTGCATCAGCTCATCAATTCATGTTTTCTCTTGCAAAGTAAGCTGGACCCCCATCACTGTCTTGATGTCTTGAGACACTCACTCTGAGCTTCTTGAAGGTAGTCAAGATACCTTATCAGCTCCCTTTAATTTCTTCTCTATGTCTATCACCTGTCCCCACAACAGCAGCTTTGATAGTCCTCAACAGAGGAGCAAGACCACCTTGGCCTCAAAGGCTGAAGACTGAGAAGAGGGCTTGAAGAATCATTCATTAATTCCCGTTCTCTCTTCAACAGTCAGTTTCCACTAAGAACCCCCTAATTATCTGGAGATCAATCAGATCAACTTAAATTCAAATTGGAAATACCAAGAGATCAACTGGATGATGGTATCTGCAGAGACATCTTGTCATAAATATTTTTAGTCATGCCAAAACCTTTTGAAAATCAAATTAATATTGTTATGGCATTAACTGTGCAAAACAATACTTAGGTGTGAAATTGTTGAGTTTTCAGCTGATAGGGGAATCATCATTCTAGAGAACCTATACCTTCTATTCTGAGTGTCTTCATTCTTCATTTCCTGATGATCTTATTTGAACATTTTTGCTGTTTTAAAGTTTTGTTTTCCTCTATTTTAAATTTTATTTTAATCCACTTACCTTTCATAAAATAGTTGTTATCCTAGTATTTAATTTGTATTTTATTTTGATTTTGAGACACAGTCTTACTATATAGCCCCTGGTTGTCTGGACATGAGATGTGTAGACCAGGCTGGCTTTTAACTCTGGGATCCACCTGCTTCTGCTTGCGAGTTTTGGGATTAAAGGCAGGTATCATAGTGTCGGATCTGATTAGTTTTTTAAAGTATAAATGCATAAATGTTCTAAACAGCCACATTTCAATAAGGCATATATTTCTGGAACCAAAGACAGCAAGAAGAAGTATTAAATAAACTGAATGTTTTAATGATTCATGCAATCATATTTCTGTTCTTCATAATATACACCAAACTGCTTGTTGAACTTTAAATTCAGTGTTATAATTGTGCCTTTTAAACCTCTTATTTGTTAAAAAAAAATTAGTAGTTATTTGAGTCAGATTTTGTTTTTCTCGTACTCTTACTCTATTCAAAGATGCAACTCATTACAGGCTTGCTAAGTTTTGTTCAATATGAGCACGCCTGTGAGAAAGGTCATATTAACAAACCAAGTCTTAAAAAAACTTAAATTAACTGCTTCGCTAATAACTTTAGTTTAGTATAAAATATAAATATATGAAAAACATAATTGACAGAAACATCACCATAGAGATGAAATATCTATTTTATGGTTTTTTCACGCTGTATTTATGTACATACAGAAATTAGCTGTCATTGACTAATCAGAATCACACTGTGTAGCCTCTGGCATCAGGCTTTCACGCTTAGAATCTTGTGATTGGCATTTCCTACATCAATATAATTTAAAGCATTAGTTTGGAAATGCAATAAGAGACCTGGAAAATGACAACTTGGGAGTCTGCTTCCAAGGGCTATAAAGGAAGAAGATGGGCACAAATTACAGGGAGAATAAAGATTTCCCTGAATGGGTGTTTGACCTAAGATGTTGTGATGGTTAACTTTGTGTCTTAGTTTTGGAATCCAAGCATTTGGAAGAACATTGGTGAGTGATGTTGACGGTGTTTCTGGATGACAACTTTTGAATCTGGACAATGAGTGAATCAAATTTTCATCTTTACTATGGGTGGCTGTAAGCAGAATTGCTCTGTGTCATGGCAGCTGCTCCCAAACATCCATTCAGAGGCTTACTATTAATTAAAAATGTCCAGTTGATAACTCAGGCTGGTTACTAGCTAACTCTTACATTTTAAATTAACCCACATTTCATGTATACCCTCTGCTACATGACTTTACCTTCTTTCAGCAAGGAATGTTCATTTTGCTTCTCTTTGTATCTCTCGTGACTCCTGAGTCTTTGCCCTTCTTCCTTCCAGTGGCCCCTGTCGGGCTGTATAGCCTATACCTCTTGCTACTTGTCAGTCAGCTCTTTTAATAAACCAATAAGAAGGGGCCTTGACAAAGACACATCTTCACAATGGACAAAACATATTCCATAACAGGTGACCTCATCTAACCAAATACAGACAAAAATAGAAGAGAAAGCAAGAGTAGCGTTAGGCTTTTACTTGTAGAGCTGAACATGGATGCCGGCTGTACTGGTCTTAGACTCAACATGAACATTGACTCCTCTTGGGATTAAGCACATTATTTCTCCTACTCACACTTTCTCTGATGGCTTTTGGGTTTACAGACCTCAGACTTGAACTAGAATCATACTTAGAACCCTCATGGGTCCCAACTTGCTGCTGGGGAATCTTAGTATTTTCCAGCTCAAAGATCAGATGACTACATAAGCAAATTCACACACTCGAGCACATGCACACATCCTCTCCAGAGCTGTTTTCATCTTGGTGAGGGACCCCAACTGATAAAAACACACTTACAAATGAAAAACAAAAATGAATGAGTTATCTGTGCATCAAGGTAGCAGGTAAAATGATCATAGAGGAGAGCCAGGTCTATCTGTCTGAATAAATATACCCAATAAAATCCCATTATGAATCTATTTCATTCTGATTCTTTTATTGATTTTTATTAGGTCTACAATTTTCTCTGCTCCCCTCTTTGACTCTTCCCTCCCCCAAGGTCCCCATGCTCCCAATTTACTCAGGAGATCTTGTCTTTTTCTACTTCCCATGTAGATTGGATCTATGTAAGTCTCTCTTAGTGTCCTCATTGTTGTCTAAGTTCTCTGGGATTGTGATTTGTAGGCTGATTTTCTTTGTTTTATGTTTAAAAACCACTTATGAGTGAGTACATGTGATAATTGTCTTTCTGTGTCTGGGTTACTTCACTCAAAAATAATGTTTTCTAGTTCCATCCATTTTCCTGCAAAATTCAAGATGTTGTTCCTTTTTTCTGCTGTGTAGTACTCTATTGTGTAAATGTACCAGATTTTCCTTATATATAAGAGAAAGTGAGAAGTACACTTGAACGCACTGGCACAGGAGACCACTTCCTAAATATAATCCTAGCAGCATAGAAACTGAGAGAAGCAATTAATAAATGGGACCTCCTGAAACTGAGAAGCAAAGGACACAGTCAACAAGACAAAAACAACAGCCTACAGAATGGGAAAAGATCTTCACTAACCCCACATCAGACAGAGGTCTGATCTCCAAAAGATAAAAGTATTTATTCAAGAAGACATAGTTATTTAACAATGAAGCAAAAATGACAGCTTATTCAGAAGGATTAAAAACCCTCTGAATTTATTTGTCACAGCAGAGTTTATTCGCTGTACCATTGGTCTAATGATATAAACTGCACCTTGCTTCAGAGCCACTGTGAAATCATCTGTTACTCTTTGCTGTGTCTAGTGGGAGGTGAAAACACAGCTTTAAAAAGGCACCTCGTGATAAATGAAAGACAAAAAGTGAAAGAACTAAAACGAAACCTAGATATTTTTAACTCCAGAGCCTCCAAAAATTGTTCAAACTTTTTGCTAATTTAATATGTTTCATAGTCTCTACAGTTGCTACTTTCCATATTTGATGCCAGTGATTTCTTATAATAATGAGGTTTTGAGAATGACAAGATGAAAACTTCTATGCAAAAACACTCATTCTGAATTTGTTCTCTTAAATTCTGAATAAAAGACTCTTTTTTTGTAGATTTAAAATATATTTCATTCAAGTACACCTGTGTTTATCCTGAATCTAGTATGAGCAGATCACTAAGCAAGAGCTGGTATCAAAGGCAGCCTGGAAATCCTTACCTCAACGCAGGGCTTCTTCTCTGTCCTTCTGATGTGTGAAAAGACAAGTTGTTGAACATGCTGGAAAAAGAAAACAGGAAAATTACTTAAAAAAAAGAGAAGGTTCAAAAAACAAATATGTTTTGAATGCATCTTGTTTGGAGACTTCACAGAATAAAAGGTCTTGTTGATGATTTGGAAAAATGAACTATGTTTTCCACTGCCAAGTTACATCATGGACCTGAAGGAAAAAGCTGAATATGATCATTTTTGCTTGTGCTAAAAAAAAAAAAAGGTTAAAACAAGTTTCTTACTTATGTGATCTTTAAACATAATGACTTAGTGAATGGAACTAAACTCCAGGTGGCTTGCACTCTGCTGTAGAGATCCAAGAATTTGCACTGTGTGCTGTCCTCACAATCCATTCATAGGCTAGCTTGCTAAGAGAACTGGCAACCATAAGGGACTAAAAATGATGACACTGGCAGATGGCACCCCAGTATCACACAATATGTGCCCAACACCTCTCTTCATTGTTTGTAGCTATCCATACAGACATCAAGGATACCGCTGTTATGTTTGAAGATCACAGGTGGTGTAAAGTTCTTATTTCTTCGTGATTTAATTTGCTGTTGCTAAAGGATTCTCCTCCTTTTTTCCTTTCTTGCTTCTTACTGAGAATTGTAGCATCTGTCTGTAGGAATATAATATACTTTATCTTAGTTTACTGCTCCTGAGTCAAAATATCTTAAGAAAACACATTTGGAAGAGAAAAGATGGATATCAGCTCATGGTTTGAAGATTTTCAGTATGTGATTAGTTGGCTCCATTTCTGAGCCGCTGGCGTCTGATAGAAGAGAGCTGCTTTTATCATGGCTGCATGAAGGAGGGAGGGGGGCATGCGTGAATGAAGAAGGGAATGGAGAGAGGGAGAGATAAGGACAAGATAGAGTCCTTAAGGGCATCCTCCTAAGATCATCACTTCATTTAACAAAATCCTACCTCCTAAGTTTCTATCATTCCAACGTACACTATCAAATTATAAAGACATCACTTACCAAACCCTTTATCTGTCAACCAAGCCTTTGTCACGTGGCAGAGAGGAATACAGCATCAAGTATGACAACAGAGTAAAAATTCTTTCTTCTACCATCTAGTTTAAGAAATCGGATAATACAAGGGGCTCAAACCCCCAGAAGATCACTGTCCTGAAGCTATGATAATTATCTTTTTTTTATAGTGTTGCCAATACCATGGATCATACATATAAGCAGGAGTTTAATTGCCAGTACTATAGCATTTCAAAGTATCCAAACATGAGTCACTTTTGGCTCTTATTATACATAGTTGCCTGATGTGGTATGTCCTTTTATAAATGTATTGATTTTATTGGTTGATGAATAAAGCTATTTGGGCCAATGGCTTCACAGAGTAAAGCCAGATGGAAAATCAGAAGAGAGAGAGAGAGAGAGAGAGAGAGAGAGAGAGAGAGAGAGAGAGAGAGAGAAGGCACAATAAAGGAGACACCATTTAGCTCTTGAAGGAGGATGTCAGACCCTTACCAGCAGGCCACAGCCTCATGGCAATACACAGATTAATAGAAATAGGTTAATTTAAGATGTAAGAGTTAGTCAATAAGAAGCTTGAGCTAATAGGCCAAACAGTGTTGGAATTAATATAGTTTCTATATGATTATTCAGATCTGGGCTGCCGGGAAAGAATGTGCAGTCTCTGTTTACAGTTGTCCTTGTTTGTAAATACTGTTTTAAAAGCAGAGTGTTTTTAGGAAAATGTTCACAAAATGGTTTAATATTAGCAACATAATTAGCTCCACAACATCCAAGCCTAGTACAGTTGTGCTTTACTCTCAGACTCAACAGACAAAACACATCTTTCTTTAATGTGACTGTTTATTTAAACATAAGCTAAAATGTCTTCATGTCTTTCATTACATATTTCTATAAAGTAGCTACTTATAAAAAGAACAATCCAGGTTGAGATGCAATACTTGAAGCCCCATCAAAGGTAACAAGAGAATAAACTTACCTTTTTTATGGTTAAATGATGGAAATCTTTTCATCCCCCTACTTGCACCTCCCCTACTGAAACCCTGCCCTGGATCCCTGAGGTATGAATACTTGTCATTTGTTTTGGAAGCCTAGCTCTCAACAGCTGTGTGTGTCCACATGCAGCTTGAAAAGGCTTCATCAAGGGTATACCTCTGAGAGCTTTTCCTCCAAAATTTACCATTTATTTAAGCCCACAAGGTCAGTGGGGTCTACACATTTGTTTAATATGAATACACAGAAAAAGGAGCCAGTGCTGCCCAATTATCCTCATAGCATCTTCAAGGGACGCTTATATGGCTAAGTATGGTTATTCCAATTATTTGTTTTATATCTAAAATTCTCTATAAGAAGCACGAAATCAGAATTGTTACTCACTTCTTTCTCTCTCACTTCTGAGCTCTCATTCAGATGGAGTGTAGTAATCAAATGTATATGCTCAAGATGATTTTAAATAACAATATAATTTGATAATCATGACATCTATTGTTAAGAGCAGTAACTAAGAGGGTCTAGTGAGATAGTTAAGCAATTAGGAGTACCAGTTGCTCTTCCAAAGGACCTGGCTTCAATTTCCAGCCCTCATATGGTGGTTCACAACCATTTCTTAATCCACCCTAGGAGATCTCATACTCTCTTCTGGCATCTGTGGGCATTAGGCAGGCATATGGTACACAGACATACATATAAGCAAAGCACCCATAAATGCAAAATAAAACCAAATATATTTTTAAAACCATGACTGATAATATCATAGAGGTAGATGTTTGTCTTCTGTCCTACTTCAAACACGAAGAAGTAACAGAGGCTGTTAATGTATGTATGGACTGGCATGCAGGACTAGTTAAACAGGAGAGATAAGCTCTGGAAGACACATAAATTCTTCTTGTACATCATGTTTTGTAAGGGAATAATCTGAAGGCATTGAGTACTTCATATTTGGTATGCATTCCATAAAATATTAATGGTAGAATCTTACATGATCGGCTAGCTTGATAATTCGATTATCATTCACCTATAATTTAACTTAACCATCATCTACATGATAACCTTTGTTCTTTTACTGGAGATAGAAGATGACTAGTGTTCTCAGAGGAAGAAAGGAGAGAATCCAATACATGGCAGAAAAATCTACCTAAGTGATGCAAACTCATTGTAGATAACCGTGTGTGTGTGTGCACGCATGTGTGTGTGCGCGCATATGAAATAAAAAGACAACTATGATTAAGAATAATGGGAGGTTCACGATGATAAAATACTGCTCTGAGGAAGCAATGCTGATCATGATGTTACTTTTTCAGGACAACGTCTATGGTTTCACCTATCTGCACCCTTGTTCTGAGCTCTCATTACTAGAGATCAAGAGAGCGAATTAAAGACTCTTTACACACCACGCATACTATTTGAACATCTGTTTACCAACTTGTCAACTGTAAGTCTCAGATTGAATAATCTAAGACTGTTCAGTTCAGAATTTCATAGTCTATGGTGAGGAGAATACTCACTCCTGCATACTTTACTGTGAACCAGTTTTTTTTAGGTGTCCATTTGGGCTTTGCTTATTCCCAATCGTAGATTGTCAGCTCTGTGAAGAAAGAAGCACCTGTAACTCCATCTAACTACACTGCCTCAAGAAAGGCTTCTAGAAGAGGGCTTCACACAAGTCATGCACTTCTTTTAATGAGTTCATCAAAAGAAGTTTCTAACATGAATGCTAACATCACCATAGATTAGCATCTCATAATTCCTATGAGTACATTTTTATTGCATCCAAACGCTTTGGGTATTAAGTTCTTTATTTCTTTTGCCTCACAATGTTCATTCTGCTTTAAAACTGAGAAGTTGGGAAATCTCCAAATGAAACAAGAAAAAAACATCTCAGGACTTTCCCAGCCACAAAGTTGGTGATGAATAATAACACTAGCGCCAAGAATCAAGATGCATGCATCATTTGTTCTAAGCTTTTCATTTTTCTGTAAAATTATCAAGCTGGCTTCTTTTATACTAAGCAGAAGAGAAGACTCCGGGAGGAGAGAAACTCCACAAATCAGATCATACTGTTGGATGCGTACTGGAAACAGCTGCCCCGGTGTAAATTTAACATAATGAGAGGTCAGGGCAACCCAGAGCAATCTGTCAACAGGAACAGGTAAAGTCACTAGTGATTAATAAGAATACCGTTATATTTAGAAAAAGTATTGTGTGCTCCAATTTCATCATATTTTAAACAATTATGTTAGTTATGGGATCTAAGGATGAATGTTTATTTCGTGTTTTATAGAAAATAAAAGCAAGCTATTTTGAATACTTAACTTGCTGTGCTTTGAGATTGAAAACTGATTTATACAATGAGTTTTTTATGAGTTGTTTTCTCGTGTGAAAAAAAGGTAATATAAAAATACATATTCCTGGAGATAATTTTGTGGTAAGGACATTGTCACTACTATTAAAAGTATAAATTCATTAATTAATTCAATAAATAGCTAAGAGGGATGTTCTAGGCACTGGGAATAGAGAAATGCTTTGAATAATTTCCTTTAATAAGGAGACACAAGCAAATACACAGGCAGCAGGTAGTAGTTGACATGACGGAGAAAATGAAGTAAACCAAGGCAGGTGAGCAGTATCAGAGTTGGGAGAGGAGGTGTGCTTGTGCTAGGCAAATCCCGACATGTTGGCAGAGCAGTGAGGTTGAAGAAATCCAGACATGTAGCTCCTTAGAGAAAGAACATTTAAGATAGAAGCCATCAGTCTGGAGCACAGAAAAGACAAACATTAAATAGGGTAGAGGGAGGGAAGATTTAGTATCAAAGTCCACATCTGCATCAGAGAGGAAATGCATGGTCAACGGAATTTTCCTGGTTGTAGATAACCTCTCTAGGAGTTTTCCTTCTAGTACCGTCTGTAGGGCTGGATTCATAGATATTTTGAAATTTTCACTTTATCATGGATATGTTATTTTCTATATCTATCATGATTGAAAAATTTGCTGGGTATAATCTGGCTGGCATCTATGATTTCATAGAGTCTGCAACATATCTCTCCAGGCTCTTCTGGCTTTTAAAGCCTCCACTGAGGAGTTGGGTGTAGTTCTAATATGCCTACCTTTATATTATTCAGTCTGTTTTTCCCTTGTAGCCTTTAATATTCTTTCTTTTTTGTATATATAGTGTTTTGATTGTTATGTACTAAGGGGATTTTCTCTTCTGGACCATTCTATATGCTTTTTGTACTTTATAGCCATGTTCTTCTTTAGAAAAATTTTCTTCCATGACTTTATTGAAAATATTTTCTGTGCCTCTGACCTGTGTTTCTTCCCCTTCCTCAATTCCTATTATTCTTAGATCTGGTATTTTCATAGTGTCACATATTTCCTTGATATTTCATGTCAGGAGTTTTTTTAGGCTTAACATTTTAATTGACCAATGTATTCATTTCTTCTATCATATCTTCAATGCCTGAGATTCTTCCTTCTCTTGTATTCTGTTGAAGCTTGTCTTTTTAGTTCTTGTTCAAATTTCTAAATTTTTCATTTCAGAATTCATTCAGTTTGGGTTTTCTTTATTAGTTATTAATTTAGCCTTGAACAGTTTTATTCATTTCCTTCTATTGTTTCTGTCTTCTTGGATTTTTATAAGGATTTATTCATTTCCTCCAATTATTTGTATGAGTTTTCCTGGTTTTCTTTAGGGGTTTATTTTTTTCCTCTTTAAGGACGTCTGTTATCTTTATTACAGGTAGTTTTTAGGTTATTTTCTTAGTTTTCAGCTATGCTGGAATACTCAGGACCTGCTGTGACAGGCTTTCTATGCTCTAGCAGAGACACGTGGCCCAGAGCATTATCAACTGTATTTTTGATACAGTATTTTGGTACTGGTGTCTAAGAATCTGGAATTGGGATAATTGTGGATCTAGGTGTTGATTTCTGGTTTTGTCTTTATTGTATAAGTATTTTGTTCCTTGGTTTCTACTTCCTCTGCATTTTGGGAGAATGTGATAGTTGTATGTTGTCTGATAGAAATTTTTGTGGGGACCTGATAAATGTGGCTAAAGGGAATTACAGGTAAAATGTGTTTCTGGATATTGGGAACTGACTCTTGAATGAGAGTTGTCTATGGGTTGGAAGGGGTTCACTGGAGGGAGGAGAGCAGAGTGTACAACCAGTATCTCCTTATTTAGTTTCTTTGGAATTGGGGAAGAGAATGAAGAGCGATCAGTCCAAAAAGTCTACTATTGCACTATGGAAGAGACAATGGAGTTGGATCTGGAGGAAGAGATGGAGATGGGAAGAGTTATAGTCTATATACTGTGCTTCCATAGCCGGAATGATAAGTTTTGGCTGATCGTATTGAGGAGTGAGATACAGCAAGGAGTGGAGGATAGGAGTTAGGGGATTAGATCTCTGGAATCTACAGGAGATGTGAGGGGAGGGGAGGAAAGCTGAAGCAGGTACTGTTGCAGAGCTCGAGACCAGCAAAATCAAAAGAAGAAACACACACACGAGCAGTCCCATCAACAATAATGAAATAACAGAAATCAACTCTCTTTGGTTATTGGTATCTCTTGCTATCAATGACCTCAATTTCCTACTAAAAGACACAGACTAACAGAATGATTTGAAAGCAAGATCTATCCTTCTACTTCATCCAAGAAACACACATCAACATCAACAATAGACATTACCTCCGGGTAAATAGATGAAGAAAGATATTCCAAGCAAATGGACCTAAGAAGCAAGCTTGAGTAGCCATTTTAATATGTAATAAAATAGATTTTATGCAAAACCTAGTTACAAGAGGGAAGGGCACTACATACTCAAAGAAAAGATAGACAAAGATGACATTTCAACTCTTAACTTCATTTTTCTCTTTTTTAATCGATTTTATTGAGCTGTACATTTTTCTCTGCTCCCCTACCTGCCTCTCCCCTCCCCTTCAACCCTCTCCCAATGTCCCCATGCTGCCAATACATAAATCTAATCTACATGGGAAGTAGAAAAAGACAATTCTTAACTTCTATAATCAAGACAAAATGCCAGCTAAGTTTATAAAAGAAACACTACTAAAGCTTAAATCACATGTAGAGCTTCACACACTGGTAATGGGAGTCTTCAATACCCTACTCTGAGCAGTAGACTGGTAATGAAGACAAAAACTAAACAGAAAAATGCTGGTAGCTGACAAACTCATAAAACAAAGAGACATAACAGATAGTTACAGACCACTTCACCAAAACACAAGAGAATAAACCTTCTCTCCATCTCATAGAACTTTCTCAAACTGACCACATACTTTATCACAAAGCAGTTGAACCCAGGACCTCAACAACACTTATAATAATTGTTATGTGAATTAAGTGCGCACAAATTTGGCGCCTATATGTTTAGGATTATAAAGTTTTCTTGGTAAATTGTCTCTTGATCAGAATGAAATGACATACCTTATCTGATTAGTTTTAAAGTCTATTTTATCTTATATTATAATATTGACATCTGCTTGTTTTCTGGTCTACATTTACTTAGAATATTTTTTTATGCTTTCACTTTATGGTGGGTGATGTCTATTTTTGGAATTAAAGTGGTTTTTTTTGTAGAAACAAAAAAGATGTATTTTATTTTCCAATCTAATTGATTATCAATTGTCTTCTGCCAGGGGAATGAGACCATTGACATCCAGATTTATTATTGAAAACAATATAGTAATTTCTGTCACTTATAAACCTTGTAGTAATTTTTCCTTAGTCTTATTTTGTATAGCTATCCTAGCATCACTAACTTTTTCTCTGTACTGTCTTATACATGCTTCTCTTCTTTTTCATTTAGAAATATTCTGTTAGTACTGCTTGTAGGGCTGACTTGATTTTCATTAATTCTGTTAGCCTGATTTTATCATAGAAAGTATTCTTTTCTTCCTCAATTATGATGTGCAATTTCACCAACTTCCAAATACATTTTCAAATATATTTGAAGCATAGCTTTTTGTTGAGGTAAGAATAAAACAGAGACTCCATTTACATAATTAGTTCAAGAATTTTTTTCAGTTGCATTTTCATTGGTTTGCTAATTTTCTCATTATTTGTCTTGCTTAGTTTTTAATTTTTTGTTAATTAATTTATATTTTAAATGATCTCTTCTCATTTTACATACCTATCCCAGTTACCACTCCCTCCCCTCCTCCCCCTCTCCCTACTTTGTTTCTCCCTCCATCTACTCCTCAAAAAGAGTAAGACTTCCCATGGGGAGTCAATGAAGTCTGGCACATCACTTTGAGTCAGTACCAAGGCCCTTCCCACTATATTTAGGCTGAGTAAGGTATCCCTCCATGATGCCAGTTCAAGCACTAGGGATAAAACCTGGTCCCATTGTCAGTGGCCCCACAGACTGTTCAAGCCACACAACTGTCACTCACCTTGAGAGGGTCTAGTTTGGTCCTAGGCGAGTTCCCTTGCTGTCAGTCTGGAAAAAGTGAGCTTGTACTAACTCAGGTCAACTGTTGTATGCTCCGTTCCAGTCCTGCCACTTTGCTAAACGTTCCTATCAGTTCCTAGAGAGGTAGAATCTTTGGGACCTTTAATGTGTAAATGATTCTTTCTGATTATTTATCTAATAAAAAGGAAACCTACTTTTTAATTCTAGGTGATTAATATAATGTTTGTATTTTCTGTTTCACATACAACTTCTTGGGTTTTCATCAACAAACTGAGTGATTGATCAACAAACCAAGTGATTGATCTGTTTTTTGTAACATTTATAAGAATTTACTTAAAACATAGATTTTACGTTTACCAAGATAATTATCCGATTTTCTACTAAATTTTTTAGATTTTAACTACTTAGGGAACTAGTTTTTTATAGTCAAGGTTTATTTTAAAATATGCTTTTGTAAAGCATATATTATTCAGCAGCAAAATTTCAAACCAGAATTCAGGTTGTTCAGCAGCTATCAGTTTTCCCTCTTGTCCTGTCCTGTTCATCTTACTATCTCCTTCTTGAAATATTTCACAGGCATTTACAAAGTGGTGGTATAAAGACTTCCTTTCTCCTAATTTTTCCCATATAGAAACAAACAAACTGCCTACTTTTTGTTTGTGTGTTTATTTATTTTGTGTTTTGGGGTCAGGGTCTCATGTGTCCAGTATGGTCTTGAAGGTGTTAAGCATGACATGACTTTGACCTTTTCAGCTTCCTGTGTTAGCATCCCAAGTGCTGGGGTTACAGATGTGTGTCACCACCCCTGGTTTCATTTACTGAGCCGCCAACACACACCTATTTACTTACAACTCTTTCTAGGTCATGCTAATAAAGACACAGAAATGTGCTTGTCCTAAGCCATCAAGACCGTACTGGCTGTGTGTAGTTGAGCTTACATCAATCAAATGAAAATTTCCCAGGTTGTCCTGCCAATTGCAGCTTAGGATGTTAATGTTTAGAAAGATATTTCAAATATAAATTTGAAAAATTCTCTTGGTCTGCCTGAATATTTTTCTGTAGTTCTCCAGATGCCAAACACTTTGTCACTAGCAGGAACCTGGTTTCATTGCTTGAATTTTACCCTCTTTTATCTTGTTCTCACTAACAGTGAGATTTTGACATTTTCTTTGAACATTCTTTATTCACGTCTATACTACAAAGTGGATTATCTCCTTCTACAAGCATACTATGCCTAGATGATTTATTTTCTTATGTTATTGTGAGTGATAGTTTATAAATTATGAAGGTAAATATTCTTAATTTCAAAGTAAAATTGCATTTTGGCTTACCATAAATTGCACATGAATTTTTGCCCCATTTGCTAATTATTTTTATATTCAATGTGGTGCTGCAAAATTGGAAAACAAGTGAATCACATTTTAATGGATTAGACTGTATTCCAATCATTATTATTTAAATGCCCTCAAATCATATACCTGAGAAGAAAATACCCCTTTCACTAAGTTATGATTCTGTTCTTTAACTGTTATTAATATTGATGTATTTGTGTTCAGATGAGGCATTTTCAGTCACAAATTCTCTATCAACTAATATTGTGTGTGGGGGGGTTATGTGTATGAGAGAGAGAGAGAGAGAGAGAGAGAGAGAGAGAGAGAGAGAGCGCGCGCTATTTGGTTGAGAACAGTCTCCAGACTCCTTTTACCAAGAGTAACTATAGCAACCTGTTTGTCACATCCCACTCATTTCTGCAAAAGAAATAACAACAAAAGATTCCTAGTTAAAGCTAGCCCTGGGCTGGCACATGATGCCAATTGATTTCTTAAATATTCCTTTAAATTCCCTGTACAATTTTCTTTTCAGTAATTGTTGTTATGGGCTTTTCCCTTTTTCTTTTCATTGTTTTGATGCACACTGTTTTTAAAAATCTCGCAGACTTCTTTGTATACTGTGCTGGCTCACTGTCTCTTAAACTCCTGTGAGAGTGATCTCAGGCGAATGTCTGCCGTTTATTAACTACCTGGTGTATCGCAGCAACCTTGATTCAAGGGAGGTCAAGAGACTCCTAGTGCTCAAAGAAAGAATGATCACAAAGCTTAAACCATTCATGTCATTCTGGTCCTCATAAATTTAAACCCACAAAAGACCCAGGCAATAGACGATTCTTCTCATTTTCAAGATTAATGTGACATTTTCCCATCTTGCATGAGGATTGGGAACTTTCTTCTTGTCAAATATCACCACAGTTTACTATATAAGACTTATTCTTGGCCAAACTCCATAAACCCTCAAGCCACTTTTTAGCACATCAGGTCTGTTTCACATCTGTGCTCACTTGTACTAGACAAATGCCGCATTTCCTCGGATCTATGAGCCTGTTTTACTATAAGATATTAAAAGAGGGTCTCTGTATACATATACATCCACTGGGTCAGTGATTCTAGATTTCCTAAAATTAAGCGCCATTCCTTAAGACAGTTTAGGCACTTTAAATGTTAACTTGCCTGTGCTGAACATGTTTCCTTTGAAACAGAAAAGGATAAAGGTAGATATCATATGGTCTACCCACACCACTGTGAGGAGATGGTTTCCATCTTCATAAGTAATCACAGATTCTTTGGAAATTTGTCTTCAAACCAAACTGGGTTAGAGGTTGGATTAGAGATCTGAACGTTCATCTCCTAAAACAGGTGTTTATCATGTTCTAAATTGCTACTTGGTAGAGACTTTTACATTGGGTGTCATTACCTGGACATCACTTGCCTACAAACTGAGATCTGAGACCCTCTGAAAAACTTTAAATCTGCTACACCATAGGGTAAATTGTCCTCTTGTATCTGATATATCATCCTTAGATAGTCATTCTGTAAGCTAACACTTGTCATCTTCAGAAGTTCCCCATCAAAATGCAGATTGGATTCACAGAGCCATGAAACACAGGTTAAGACGCTTATTTATTAGGCAGAATCCTTGGCCACTGAAGCTCAAGATTTCATTACCTACTAAGAACACTTTGATGCAGAGTCAAAAGTCTCCTTGCTTGCAGGCAAGCAAAGAATGACAAAGTGTTCTCTACGGCCGGAGCAGGGAGGAGATGAACAAGACCTGGAGCAAAACACGGAGGCCGATTGCAAGGCTTAGTAATTGTGTTCTGATGCTGACCGCATTAATGAGTCATCTGTCAGCTGAAAATGCTTCTTCTCATTCATGATTGAAGAGAAGTGCAGCTCGGTGGAAAAATAGAGCCCTTGATTTCAAATGCCCTAAACTGGAGGCACTGGACTGAAAGAGCAACTTGTGTCGATGTGGAGCTTGAGATTGGGATGTTTTAAAGTCAGCCTCATATGCATGAGCTGCCAGACTTTGGGCAAGATGGTCACGCATCTTGTCAGCTTCTCTACCACAACATGGAAGCAACAGTTGTGTCCATCCAAATAGGTTCCTTGGGATATTGATTCAGGGAATCAGATGTTCTGGGTGCTATCAAAATATGAACAGGCAAGCATCTTACTCATACTGTTGTACTATACAAGAGGCCTTAGCCCCTGCAACACTAGGTATTTTATTTGATCTTATTCATTTAATCCTCAATTCAAGGTACTTTTGAAATCTCTATTACTGTTAAAAACACAATACTATTAAGTACATAAAGATAATATTATATTCAACATTAAACACTTAGAAATAATAAGTACTAAATTAAATATTAAAATACAAAAATAATATTAAAACTCAAAGATATTAAGCAACTTGACCAAACTTAGCCTTGGAGTTGAGCTTAGGTTGTTTGATTCAAGAATTATAATTGGTAAAGATAAATTGGTAAAAATTTATTTGTTCATTTTTCTTGCATGCATGTAAGTGTGTGTGTGTGTGCGCACACCTGGGTGTGCACACATCAGGACCCAGATATAGGATTGCTTGTGTCACTTCTTTGCTTGCACTGTTTGTTCTAGGGACCAAAATCATGGCAACAGGCTTGGTGCTAAGTGGCTTGAATTAATTAGGGTTTCTATTGCTGTGATAAATGTCATTCATGACTAAAAACAGCTTGAGAGGGAAAGAGTTTATTTCACATTACATGTCCACATCCCAGTCCACCACTGAAGGAAGCTGGGGCAGTCACTTAAGGCAGGAACTTGGAAGCAGGATGAAGTAGAAGCCATGGAGCAGGACTGCTTACTATGAGAGCCTTTTCAGGGTTCAGACTGGACACTGCAGCAGGTGAAAGGGACTTTTTCCTTAGGTTATCTGAGGGTCAAACGAATGAACTCCGACACAGTATACTTTTCTGAATAAGTCAATTGTTCTGTTGTACTCAAATTCTCCTATTTTAATTTTAATTTTTTTTTTCTAGCTTCTCCTCTAACCTAAAAACTCTTCTTCTTACAGGAGCCTTGAAGCAATAAAAATAATTACAAGAGTTACTTGCCATTGGTCAAAAACACATTCTTAGGGTAAATGATAAGAAGCTACACCATTGCCATGGCAAGACAAGGTTCCAAGCTTACAGAAGTAAGACTGTGACCAGATGGGGAGCACAGGTGCCCGCTGACAAACTTTGAGACTTAGGTCTATTGTCAGCAGACTGGCAAGCAAGGAATAGGCACGCTTTTGTTAGGGTGCTTTTTGTGGAGCAACCTTGGTTGGATATCTGGGACTCTAACCTTGGGCTTAGCTGTAAAGTTTTAAGCTTATGAGCAATTTGCAAAAAGCCTTTAGTCTAGTTTGAACTTGGTTTGAGGTAAAATTGAGCGAATTGTGTGTAGTTAGTCTTATCAAATGGAGCAAGGCTTTTAAGTGTCTATAGTCCTTATGGGACAAATAGATCTAGTTATGAAGCATATCTAGTATATTTTCTATATATCAAAATCATACAGCCAAATGAAAAGTAAACTTCATGACCACTAACAGTAACAGTTTTATGTGCCCATAAGATTGCAATGCAATCATGAGATTACATATACACATTACATGAAAATGTATCGCAATGGGGAGATAACGTAGCTGTTATTGCACAAGTGAAATTACAGATGAAAGCATCAGTTTTCAGAGTCAGTGGCCCTGCAGGCCCTGCCTGGAAAGCCTCCTCCATCTGAGAATAATTTCTCTGACGGGTTGACATCTGACTTATCACAATTGCTATATGGTCCTCAACAGATCATGAAAAATCTTCCTGATAGGCTCACTCCCCATGGCTTGCACAGACTGCTTTCTTATTATACCCAGTACCGCTAGCCCTGGAGTAGCACTGCCTACAGTGAGCTGAGCCCTCCCACATCAATCTTCAATCAAGAAAATGAATCTCAGGCTTGCTCATGGGCCAATAAGTTAAGGTTATGCTTGCAATTGAGGTTCCCTTTTCTAAAATGACTTTAGCTCATATGAAGTCATCATACCTGTACCTAGCACAAGCCTTAACTGAGACATCTGGACAGTCTCACAGTGAGGATTATTAACTATGTATGTTGTACACATATCATTTTCCTTAGTAATTATTGTATAATTATGATTATTATTAACAAATGCTATTCTCATAAGGATTTGTCATAGAGGCTTTATTGAGTCTGATAAGAGGGGGCAGCAGGTTAATGTATTCTCCACACAAGCCTGATGACCTGAGCTGGATCCCTAAACCTACACTGAAAGGAAACAGGTGACTGTGGCAAGTTGTTTTCTGACTTCCATGTGAACACCGTGGTATGCACGTGTCTGAACCCTCCCCTCCACACGCATACACACCGTATGCACATTCCATACCTCCCCACAGACACCCTCACATGCCACACTACACATAACACTGATCCAAAGACAACTTTAACTTTCAGTCTCATCTCAATGACTTTGATTACTTTTAACCTTACTAAAGCTCAATCCTATTTACTAAATCTAAGGAGTACCCTGGAGGTGTGGCATTGGTGGTAGAGTGGTGAGCATAGCTTCCTTCTAGTCGTAACCTTTAAATTGATTGCCAAGCTCAGGTTGTTTTACGTAGGCAATACTTCTCATAATGTTATTTGCTTTATGAGTCACCTGGGGTGTTGTTAAAATGCAGTTAGTGATTCAGAAGACCTGTGTGAGATGATTCTAGTAAGAAGCCTGCTTTTCTAACAGGTCTCCGGTTGCAGACATCACTGTGACTGCTGATGTTACTGTGGCCGCTGCCCCTTCTAAAAACACACTCTATTGCTCAAGGAAATTCCTGGACATTTTATTAATTAAATTAGCTCTTTATCAACTTTATGCATGTATGATGCATTCCTATTGATCTTTCCTTCCTGCTCTGTCTTGTCTCTCTCTCACTCCTGTTACCTTCCATCCTCCTGATGAGTCCAATTTTCCTATTTCAGTTTGGGGTGATTTGGGGCTGTAAGGCATTTTTTTTTCAAATTTTGATAAGGGAGCTCAATAAATATCACTAGTGCATCATGGAAGAGTTCTGCCTAAACTTGGCCACTATGTTGCTAGAATATAGTTTATTGATTACAAGTAAAAGGAGTGGATGTTTGCTATTTTATCTACCTTTTAATTTATTTATTTATCATTGGTTGTGTTGAGGAATCAAGAACTTCTCTGCAGCTCCCCTGTAAGAGAATAAAGGATGCCACTTTTAATACCTTACAAGTGAAAAAAATTATGAATGAATATAGTTCCTGTCAGTAGTATAAGAGGAAATTTTGCCACCTCATCAATCGAGATAGTGACCAGACATGTTCAGCTGAAATAAGTTTGCTCAAATACTGTTTCTAAGCTCGGGTGCTTGAAGTCTGGACCAAAATGGTTGTCATAGCTAAAAAAAATTACATTCTAACTTGATGTGTAAACCAATCATAACATAAGCTCAGAGTACATGTTTGTAATGGAGAACTGGCTCTTAGCCCATTGTAACAGTTAATCTTCAACCAATTATGATGTGCCAACTCTAGCCAATCAGAAACTTTTCAGGGTGGTTGGACAGGGATTTTGAAGAATCTTTACTCTGGATTTCTACCTTATTCCAAGACCTTAAATTGTATTAGATTTAGCTGATTTGCTTTTAACAAGTGTCATCAAAGAGAAGATGCTAGCAGCATGCATCCTGGTATTTCACTTGCTTTGCTCTCCCCTTCCCAACGAGAGAAGAGGCCTCTATACTGTTCATGCTGCTGGAAAGTTCACAGCAACCCAAGACAGGTTGAAGGATGTCTATTATTCACAATATAATCTCATGGGAGATGAAAACATGTTCAATCATTTCAAACTGACATGTGGCCCAATGAAATCCTGAGGTTTTCATACTCCGCCTCACTCAAAACCAAAGATACCAATAGAGTAAAGAACACATGATGGGGAGGCAGTTTTTTTTTCTTTGAGGTGTTTGGCTGATGTTTCTTCAAAAGATATATTATCAATATCTTGAATCACAACATTTAAAACCAATAGTAAATATTATGGTCACTATCATTGCCATGGGATATCTTCAAATAGAAATACAATAAAAAAATGAACGAGAAAAATCCAAAGAGATCCACTAGTATTTTGAGAATGAATTTTTGAACATCACGTTTTCAAAGGTGACCTATAATAATTATTGTGCTGGAAAGTTTATGTTAACTTGACACAAGCTAAAGTAATCTGAGAGGAGAGAACTTCAATTAAGAAAATGCTTCTAAAAGATGAGGCAGTGGGGAAGTCCATAGGACATTTTCTTAAATAGTGATTGGTGTGGGTGGGCCAAACCCATTGTGGATGGTTCCATACCTGGGCTACTTGTCCTGGATTCTTTAAGAAAGCAGGCTGAGCAAGCCATGGGGAGCAAGCCTGTAAGAAGCACCTCTCCGTGGCCTCTGCATCAACTCCTGCCTCCAGGACCCTGCGCTGTTTGAGTTCCTGCCCTGACATCCTTCAATGATGAACAGTGTTGTGGAAGTTTAAGCAAATAAACTTCCTTTGTAACTTGATTTCAATAAAGTCCTTTGTAACTTGATTTCAGTTATGTTGTTTAATCACATCAATAGCAGCCTGAGGAAAATAATGACAAATATTTGGGTCGTCCCATTTGGTTTATCTTAGACAGTTGTTAAAGCTAAGAAATACTTACATTATTAGTTATTGTTTGGTGACTGGTTTATAGTCTCTGTAGTAACCAATTGATTTCTCAAATATGTGCTTTATACATTCTTCTTTCATATTCCAGAAAGTGTTGGTGAAGACAAACAAGATCAAGCAGGTGTGGGAAGATTCAGTTAATAGAAGCTGTTTTACTTTTGTGGGGAGAAGCCGCCCTCACTTCTTCACGTGCAGGATGCTGGAGCTGACTTGAAGGCACTACACAAGCTACTTATTTCCCCCAAATTTTATATATTTAAAAAATTTTTCCCATTACTTAGAAAATAAATGGCTTCCATTTGATTTACAACTACATCTTGCCCAGTTAATGCAACATGAAAATGGCAATTATGTGATACAAAATAATGCTAAAAAAGCATATTGCTAAACTCATGTTCCTACTTACAGGAGTGATTTCTTTAAATAAAAGAACAGAACATAACGTTCATTTGTAACTCTGCCATTTTAAGAGCAAGTTCCAAATGGTGTAAGAGGCATGGTTTATATTTAGAATAATGTGTGATGTGGAAGGGTGACCAGAAATGTCTCTCAAGTGTAAATACCAGCATGCTTTTAGGGTGTGTAGTATCCATTGGTACAATTAAGATAATGTATCATTCTGGTGCTTTATATACAAATAATACACTTTTAAAAGGAAGGCTTTGAGAGTGGATTTAAAAATATACATTTTAAAAACACAAAGTAGCAGAATTGGAGAGATAGCCTAGGAGCCTCAAACATATGCTGCTCTTTCAGAAAACCAGTTTGTTCTGAGCATCCACACCGATGGCTCACAATCACCCACAACTCCAGCTTCAGAAGTGTCTGCTGTCTCTGCTTCCACAGGGACTTTCTCTCGTGTGTGCACGTAATACGACATAAAAAAAGAAATAATGTAATTTTTACATAAACATCATTTTCATATGTTACAATTAAATACATGGGAAGTAGAGGACATGCTTCCTTAGAATAAGAGATAACTTTTATAATTAAAAAGTGTTTAGCCGTATAGTTTGGATTTGCCGTACTAATAAGTGGGCATCCATTTGTGAAATTTGCTGAATCCAGAACATAGCTCCTTAAATCCTTAAATGCACTTTTTTTTTTACTTTGCTTTTTTTGCTGTTATTAGTTTGTGCACATATAGTCATGCATTAAAAATGACTGTATTAAAATAGTGCCCCAGATAAACAGGAAGAGAATCCAAATTCTCAAAGAGATATTCCATTAGCCCACAAAATATATAGTGCATGGAATTACACCGCGGGAGCATAGCCGCCCCTGCACTGTCTGCAGAGGATGCAGAACCGACTGTTGTCCTCAGTATGGGATTGCTTTGGAATGTTGTTTTCTCATTTGGAAACTGATTTAATGAGCAATTCATTCTACTACCTTTAAGACAAGTTACACAAATGTCTAAGAAGTGTGGTTGCCAGATTTAGCAAATGAATAAGGCAAGACTGTTGACTGAGGTTTCTGTCCCGCCTGGTACCACAGTCATTCAGTACACATAGGGATCTACACTAATTATGAACTGGTTGGTCTATTAGCTTAAACTTCTTATTAACTAATTCTTATAACTTATATTAGTCCATAGTTCTTGTCTGTGTTAGCCACGTGGCTTAGTACCTTTTATCAATGAGGCAGTCTCAGCTTGCTTCTTCTATGGCTGGGTTACAACTGCCCATTGCATGTTTCCTCTTCCCAGAATTCTCCTATTCTTGTTGCCCTGCCTCTACTTCCTGCCTAGTCACCCTGCCTATACTTCCTGCCTGGTTACTTGCCAATCAGTATTTTATTTAAAGACAAGTGGCAGGGTACAGACCATTGCCCCACAGCACAAGACAGATGAAATAAGTTGCGATGAAGTATTAGTTTGGACATATCCTGTTTAACCATGCCACATCACTAACACAATGCTCTCAAAATTATTCTTCATTGAGCTCAAATTTATAGGAACTAGATGTCCTGCTTGTACAGCTGTCATTGAACTAAAAGAGTGACTTGGAGTTAGAATAATTATTTAGAGCAGTAATAGCAGCACTGGCAATGACACCAATGACAGGTAAGAGTAGAGAAAGTAACAATTATTAGATGCCCTGTGTTCTACTGTATTCATCTTTCGTTTGAATCTTCCAAACTCACTTTGAAGACACAACTTTCCAACTGTGGGTCACAAGTTCATAGGCTGGATGGGGGGTCATGAAAAAAATGGAGCCCGTAGAAAATTTTGGACACAACATAAAATCAATTCAAATTCAAACACAATAAATCTGAGCTGTTTCTAATAGACCTTATCCATCACAGGACTTTAATATGGTGTTGCTTTTGGGCACACACCATGAACATTTGACATTGTGCATGCCATTATACCATGAAGTGCAAATAAATACTGGTTGAAACATGTTGGTTAATATTCTAGATTATGAAATTTTATGAATTAGTGCATTTTATGGATTTGTATTTTACTCGATAAGCAATGCTTTCTGCTCATATAAAAATAATAGTTTAATTATAGAAAACAAAGACTTTTAAAATATTTTGCTGGATAGGGGAGCACGGAAGCACAATTCTTAGTTAAGGGAGCCACCTTAGGGTTGGCAAGAGACTTGAACCTAGAGTGGCTCC
>NC_022009.1:109671162-109680821 GCF_000317375.1 Microtus ochrogaster
GAAACTTGTTTTTTTTTCCTTTTCTCAATAAAAAATATTTTGAAATTAAAATATAATTACATATTTCTCATTTTCGTTCTCTCTCTCCAGCTAGTACCCCACACTATTTATTAAATTCATGTCCTCAATTCTTTTAATTTTTGTATATGTATATATATATGTGTGTGTGTGTGTGTGTGTGTGCATGTGTGTGTGTTTTTAAATATACAAATACAACCTGCTCAGTTCATAATATGTTACTTGTATCTAAAATGATTTCTTATTTTATTATCATTTCTCATATGATAGATTGTGTTGTATTAGACTGTTTGACTTAAATATTATGGTTTTTTATTTTTTTAGAATTTTTTTAAAAAAATAACTTATTTTAACTTTATTTTATGTGCATTGGTGTGAAGGTGTCAGATCTGAAGGAAGTAGAGTTACAGACAGTTGTGAGCTGCTATGTGGGATTGGGAATTGAACTCAGGTCCTCTAGAAGAGCAGCCAGTGCTCATAACCATTGAACCATCTCTCCAGCCCCAAATATTATCGTTTGAGTTGCTAACAAATATCATAAAATTGCATTAATTTTGACTTGAAATTAGAGTATAATTTTCAAAAAGTTTTGACCCCACACATATTTCTGCCAGTTTTTGCCATGTATTTGTTGAAAGCAACATTCTCAGCCTTGATAACTTATAATTGAAACTTTTGATCAGTTCTCAAAATTTTTATGCTACATTTGCCACAATGTCAAATAATCACCCCAAATTTTCATTCATTATGTAAAATAACAAGTAAATTTGTCTCATTATTATGCACAATTGTTTTCATTTGTACTCAGTGATAAAAGTATTTATCAAAGTATTATCTTTTATTTTTTATTTTTTTTCTTTTAAACACTGCTTGGCCCATTATATCTAGCCTCTTCTTGGCTGACTCTCGCACCTGAACTAGCCCATTTCCAATTATCTGTGTAGCCCACGAGGAGGCTTACCGGGAAGATTCTAGCCTACGTCCATCCTGGGTTGGAGCTTCATCGTGTGTGCCTCAGAGAGCAGAGCTATCGCATCTGCCCAGGAGAGGGGAGCATGGCGTCTCTGCTCCAGGGAGCAGAATACATTTTTAATTATTTATATTTACTCAATGTTTAATTTATATCTCAATTTTATATACATATACATCTGGGTTCACAAAAATTTTCTTGGACAAAAAGTGGTCATGAGAAAGAAAGCTCCAGGAGTCTTTCTCTGAGGTAGATACTTAATTGAACAATGTTTCCACTCATTTAAGCACATCATTAGCTACCGAGTAATCAATTGTAACATTTTTCTCTCACTTTCTTCATAATTCCCCTTAAAGAGTGCAGTGGTTTGAAAGAAAATGACCCCCAAGGGGAGTGGTACTATTAAATGTGGCCTTGTTAGAGGAAACATATCCCTGTGGGTGCAGGCTTTGAGGTCTGTTTTGCTCTAGCTTCCCTCAGTGTGACAGTCAATCGACTTCCTGTTGTGTGCAAGATCAAACACTCTCAGCTCCAGCACCACATCTGCCTGCATGCTGCCATGCTCCCCATCATGAAGATAATGGACTGAACCTCTGAACTGTAAGTGAGTCTCCCCAACTGAATGTTTTTCTTTATTAGACTTGCCACAAGCATGGCGTCTCTTCACAGTCATAGTAAACCTTAACCAAGACAAAGAGGAATAAACGGAGACCATGTGACCCCATGTCCAGGTAGTTTGAAAGATAACCCCTTTGGATCTAAGCTATGTTCAGCCTGTATATATCCAGAACACAAAGCATTAGTGTCCTAGGTATATTTTAGACTTAAGATATATGAACTACAACTGGAGCTTTGCATTTCCCTTTGTTTCCACTTAATCTCAATCCATGGTGACTTTGCAGCAAATAAGGGAGAAGCAAGAGCTCTGCACATTCATGGGGGACAAAAATGTCTAACATGAGAAATCAGGACCCCTGGAAATGGCTTATACTAAAAGGCATAAATAGAATGTTTTCTGTACGTGACAGCTGTGTAAAAGAATTGGGAAGCAACTGAGGAAGTAAGCACCTATAGGATAATTCCAACTCCTGCCTGTGACTTCCAGGTTTGATCTCCTGTGACATCATTATCTTCATCTTGTGTAATGAATACATTAATCAGTAAAACAGCCACTTAAAATTCATTACTTTTCTTTCAATAAGCAAGTAAATGCAAAATTCCAATGTGAAAATCATCTATTATGCCTTTATTCAATAAATTTATCCACATTATTAAGTCTGAGATTAATTTATTAGTAAATGCTTTAAAAATATTCATTAATTATGAATTTATCTGTCTTTCCTTTCTATATATTCCAATTTTAAGTATATTATTTTTGAGAAATATCTATTATTAATTCTATGTCAATATAATTTAGATTTTATCAATAATAACTTAGACAATGGTTTTTAATAACTAATAACTTATAGCATAATCCTGTCACAGTCTATATAGCAGCAGAATTGAGAAAGTGAAGAAGATTAGAAATTATATTGATGACTTTAAATTTTCATCTAGCTCAATATTTAGTTAATGGAATAGAAAAAAAATAGTATGAGGTTTTGCCTAACTGTATTATAAACATCAAGAGTAAATACTCAAACTTTTTCAGACTGTCCCAAGTAGAATGAATATATAAAATTAACTTATGTCTTATTTCTCATAATAAATACAGCTACGTTGTTTCCTATCATTTTGACAGCGTTTCATTCCTGCCAACAGCAGATAATTTGAACAAGACATCCCTGAAGTCCTGTGAAAATCACCACACCACACTTTCTGAAATTGTATAGATATAACTGCCTTTGTCTCAGAGGAAGCAGTGATTTATGCTTCCTGTCTAATGAAAAGGCAGAGGTGATTGCTTTAGGCACTGGGGACTTCATTGTTCCAAATAATTCTATAGAGTGTAGAACTAAAAATGAGTATATTGTGTAGTTTTTGTTCAGAAAAGAAGATTTGTATGCAGAATATTTTCCTTAAGAATTTAGAAGTAATTCTGAGAGACAGAGTTGACATTTTATGGACTGTGTTTTTTTTTTTTAAAAAAAAAAACAGAATGGATTCTAAATTATATCTAATACTCTTAAGCAAATGTCTTAAAAATAATAGCAGTTTGGGGCCAGAAAGTTCACTAAGCAATTAAGAGCACTTGCTACTTTTCCAGGGGACCTGAGTTCAGTTCTCAGCATTCATGTTAGATGGCTTACAATCACCTATAATTTCAGCTCCAAAGGATCCAATGCCATCTTTTTGGACTTTTTTTTAGACTTTGGACTTTTTCTTTAGACTTTTTGGATACCCATACACATATGGCATACACACATATATTAACAGTATATGTTAATATAAAATATTATATATAATATATAATATTTTAAAATGATACTTTCCTTAGAACACAAAGAAAAATAAGAACACAAGATTGTTTAATACACTTTCAACAGTCCTTTGCAAATAGACTGTTTCTGGATGTGCCAGAAGATGATCCAAACAATGGATTAAGAGGACCTCCTCTAGGATGTCTCTGTTCTAGAGGTTTCTTGATACCATAGAAATGGTAGGAAGAATGGCTCCTTTGTTGCCACCAATGTCTTTCCAATGGACCAGACAGGTAGTAAGTTTTGATTCTTGTTGGCCTCTTACTCCACTAGGGAAGCCTAAGTCTAAACTTCCAATGTGGGAAACAGAACACCTTCATTTCTGTTAATATGGTGATGTCCACACCTGTGTCCACTAAGCCTCTACTAGCTTGTCCATCAAGATAGATAGATGATCAGTACTGGGGAGTGTGGAAAAATTAGCAGTGTTCAATACGCTTTTGGATTATCAGACCCTTACTGGAAGGGCTGAGGAGTGCCCTGATTGAAGTTTAAAGGGGCAGGTACTTTGGCAGATTGTCATCTGCAATCCTTTGCCCAGTGAAATCCCTTGTTGCATCTGGGGGGCATTGGTCCTAGGTTTTGACAAGGGACAGTCATACCACAGAAAGCCTGGTTTACCACATCTCCAGAAAGATCTCTCTACTTTGGGGCCCTTGGGTGTATTGCCGGCATGCTGCCTGTCCACAAGGAGGGCATTCAGGGATGCGATGAAGGAAGCAATGGGACCATTACTGGGGTCAAGATCTCTTGTGGCCAATACCAATTTATGAATGTCTTCATTGTGGGTGAGTGCATTAAGTCTTTCCCAAAATAACGGTTTGATTAACATTTCCCTAGTGGGCCCAGGTATACTATCTGCCTCTCAACCTCATTGAAATGTGTGAGAGAATCAGTAATAATTTCCTCTGGCTGTTGAGTAAGTTGCAGAAGTAAGCTGAATGATCCTGTGGGGCACATACCTTAAGAACTTTGAAGGCCGGGTTAGAAACCTGTTGGTAATAGGCTTAATGGCCAATCTGTGCCAGGTGAATGGGATAAACAAGGTTACCCTGTCCAAAGAGCATGGCAAGGGTCACTGGAATATCCAGTAAGAGGTTCATTCATGCTTGAGCTTCTGCTTGTTCCTCCCAAGTTGATTTCCATGTGAGGAAGGTGGCTGGTTCCAGCACAGCTGTGAGCACACTATACCAATCAAAGTCAGTCTGTAACTGCCTTACCCATCGAATGAGGACATGCTCAAAGAATGGTGAACCTGGGCCTGACTCATGAGCCTCCTTCTGGATCAGGGAGAGTACAGGTGGTGGTGGGAATATGGTGGTGGGGATCCAGGTCTGGTTAACAGCATTTTGTCCCTGGTTGACCAGTTGTGGATCTCTTTTTCAAAAAGAGCCTTCTTTAATAACCCTTTCTCTTATTAATGGTGATAATATTTAGCATACAGTTAGAACAGCGTTTTTCAAGCTGTGGGTCACAACCCCTTTGACAAACATCTATCTCCAAAGATATTTGCATTGTGATTCATAACAGTAGCAAAATTACAGTTATGAAGTAGTAATAAAAGTAGTTTTATGGTGGAGGGGTCATCATAACATGAGGAATTGTATTAAAGAGTCACAGCATTAGGAAGGTTGAGAACCACTGAGTTAGAAGCCATACTGATTTAGGAACATGGCAATAGTGGGATCTCCTTTATGGTATATGACATCTTCAGTCATAAGTAGCTGGCTCTGTTTTTGGTATCAGGAATATTTTTTTCCCTATTGAACACGCCTTAAATACAACTAGATAGCTGATGGTTATCCTCTATTGTGTAAGTGGCCTATTGTATCACTGATGATACCTAGCTGGGCCAATCATTTTTGTAGTTCACCGGTGTTATATGTAGGTAGCATTATGAGTTAATTTAATCTCTGGGGAGCTTGCATAGCACCTTTGGATAATATGACAACTAGTCTTCAGGGAGGCAGTCTCCACGTCAATTCTAGCTTGATTACAATAAGTCCTGTGTCTGCTGTATGTGATACCTTGAATTATTTATCTCTTAACTTCTAAAAAGGTCTTCAAATTATTATTTTCTGAAATATTTATTTTAAATTACATGAAAAAAGAATTTTGAGAACAGCTTTAAGGTCATTTAGAAAAACATTAGAAATACCTAAAATAAATAAACTTAAAATTGTATTCATACAATTTTTTATTCATTCACAAAACCACGTGAGAAATATGCTATGTTATAATGTTGAATTATGTATGATTTTATCTTTTGGTGATTCTGTATCATAGTAAATAAGTAAATATAGTAAAATCTTTATCATATTGAGTCATGCAGTGAACTTCTGTTTGAGTAAAAAAGAAGTTGGCTGAAAAATAATTAAGCTTTTTGGAAGATTCTGAAAGCCTTGCTGTCTTTTTCTATTTCTTCTTTTTATGTGCTGAATGTTGGAAACTCTCCAGTCATAATAAAATATGTAATTTAAATTATACTAAATGAGTCTCCATGAATTTACTATGGACTTGGTTTTTATAAAGTCTCTTATAGTTTTTGCATTCGTTACAGAAAGATTTAAGTACTATCAGTCCCATAAAACATCGTCTGTAGGATTGCAGAAAATTACAGTTATTAACATATGATACACTGTAAATTTCATTTGTGTATAGATACAACCAACATTAAAGTGCTTAAAGAACAGAAAGAAATTTTATAGAAGTCAAAATATTCCTCCCTACTAATAAGAAGTGCATAGTATCAAGAGGTGCTAGGAAGATAATTTGTCTAGCTAGATTGAGCGTGTTCTAATGTTATAGCACATCCTTGCACAAGCAAAGCCTTGGGACACCAGTGATGCGAAAGAAATAATCAAATGCAATTTATCTAAAGGAAATCCCATTTGTATTACCCTTAGGTTTCTAAATATTTCTACCT
Source organism: Microtus ochrogaster (assembly GCF_000317375.1). Lineage (NCBI taxonomy): Eukaryota > Metazoa > Chordata > Mammalia > Rodentia > Cricetidae > Microtus > Microtus ochrogaster. The sequence goes on from NC_022009.1 coordinate 109,677,497, forward strand.
TCTTTGGGAAAAAATTCTGGCAGAAATTAAAATATTAGTGATAAAACACACATGGTTATGGTTATAAAACTTCCATTTTAGTACATGTCTTTCACTCAACACTTTATATGCTTATTAATCAAAGCTCTTCTATTAGTTGACTCTAAGGTTTATTTCAGTAGAACCGAAACACTCTGCAGAGGTCATTAATGAACCTACATGACTATATACTACCTGTCACATACACTAAGCCTCAAGAATTGCCTCCTGCACATACTTATTCATAACATGCTGACATAAGTTTCCATATGAGTAGCAAAAACCACGCAATCATTAGCTCACAGGGCAGAGTCAATATCAGAGAAATGAAGGCCACAGTAATTCCCAAATTATAGCAGGTAGGATAAAATAGATGTTCAACTTCTAGTATTTTCTTATAAAGAAAACTAATAAAATGTCCAGTTGCTAACAGTACCACATATCTTTGTAGAGAAGTTTCAGTCTGGCAATAACTAAACGTTTATGAAAGTACATAGTTTTCTCAAAGGAATAAAGTAAATATCAAATCAATAAGATATTTTTACACACAGGTTTTTGTTCATAGAGGGGAGTCTATTCTTTCTCACACGACAAAGCATTGATAGCCATGGCTTTTACTGCAATGCAATTTGTAGCTGCAGAAAGCAAGTCCACAGAAAAGCAGTGACCCTTGATTAGAAGAACACAGCTGTGTTCAGTGGTGATTTGAACAGTCAAGCAAAATAAAACAAAAACAAAACAAAACAAACAAAAAATAACAAAGATTTGAAGACCAAAAGCTTCCTGGATGGAATGAAAATGAATCTTGTGGACAGGAAACTCTTCCAGGGAAGCCCTGGAGAAGGCTGGCTATCTGTCAAAGCTCACAGTCTGGGCTCTGTATGGTCTATGTGACATTCAGCAGGAGGTAATGTATGCTACATCTAATGAGAGCCAGTGTATATTGGAAGTCGTTTCTTCTAGGGGACTCTAAAGACTAGTGAGGTGGTTTAGGACTTTTGTTGGTTTTGTTTCTATATGGTTAAGTATAAGATTAGCATAAGAGTTCAAAATGAGCAACAAAGCTGGAATAAACAAAGGAAAATTAATGCCATCCCTAAGTCAACAGAGAAAGTGTTAAATTAGCTCTTTATTGGCTTTCAGTGCAACTGTGCATTTTCTGATGCCATTTAATCTCACTGTTTTTGCTAGCAAAGTGTCCTGGAGTTCCGGTTCTCACTAACTGCAAAATGAGGTCTCAGAGGCCAAGATATTTACCATTTTGCAGCAACCAAGAAAAATAGTTGTCACAAGGAGGCTGAAATTCAGAGGTGACAGGACAAGAGCAGATGTTGGGAAAGCTGTCGGGCAGTAGGGGGTGAGCAGAGCTCTGGCAGGCGAGACTGCCTGACAGAGGGACGTATGACGCGGGGAATCTGTTCTAGGCTAAGCAGCAACCTGTTTCTTGCTATAGGATTCCGTCTCTACCTTCTGGTGCTTGCTTAGAGACAAAAGTTACCTAGAACACAAGAAAGCATATTTGCCACTGTACTTTTAAGAAGCAAATTGTTAAAATAAAAAGACCATAATCATGCAACTATCATTTTCCCAAAATATATGTTTAAATGTTAACTTACTTTCTTCAGATTTGACAAGTATGATTTGTACTCCTTGGCTTTCCAGAACTACTTTGATCATTGTTGGCAAAGTCACATCTGAATGGAGACCCCAATTCCTATTTAGTCTGATGACTGTTCCACACCCTGCTGTCTATCGTGGCTGACTCCCCTTCCTGGGATGCCCAATACATGATTTCAAAGTTTTCCCAAGTTTATTTTCCTTTGGTTGAAAATATGATTAGAAGAGACACATTGGATTTTATTTGCTACTCATACACAGGGGGAATTATGCCAATTCAAAGACAGTTTGTGGCTTTCATCTTACTGAGCAGACCAGAGAGGTTTCAGAGCAAGCTGGAAAAGAACCTTAATTGTGAAGCATGATCTGCAATAGGAAGATGAGATGCTAGGTTAGGGATTGAAAGCATAAATGTGATAGATAGGAGTCTGAAGTAGGAAGGGTCCTCACCAAGAGCAGAGAAATCACATCAGCAGGATTCCTGGGGAAGAGCTAAGATGACACTAACTTCATTTTCTCTACCGCTTTGCAAGAATGGTGTGTCCTATGTCAGCTCTGTGATCAGCATAAGGGAGGGTGCAGTAAGACTACCTGAACTAGACTACTGCCTGGGTGAGTAGAGAAGTTTGTTGGAAACGTGAACTGACACATGGCTGTCTATCTCTCAGGAGTACAGAGAATAGCACACCCAATTTCACAGGCAGAAAAGCTAAGAATTTGAGAAATCAAATAGCTGGAAGAGACAGAAAAAAAATTGCCTGCATTTTATTTAGACTTGTTAACAAATAAATACTTAAAAAATAAATAAAAGGCAGCTAAATGCCTGAAGAACATTTTATCATGCACTAAGCACTCCTCACTTACCTACTCTATTTAGCGGGCGAGGACTGTGCTTGTCCGCAGTAATGTGCCTTTTTCATCAGTTGCCAAATTTGCCCAGTGTGTTATCATCAAAATTCAGCACAGAGATCACTGTAGACAGTGTCCCAGACAGTCAGTAGTATGTGCTACAAATGTCAGACTAGAAACCACTTCGTTTAGCAAAAGTCAACTTATTTTAAATGAAGTGTTTCTGTAACTCTTTCTCCTGACATTTCTGCTAGTATTTTTGCCCTTTAAATTTTTTTGCTTATGTAAATTCATAACTGCTTTACTAAGTTAACATATACATTCACCTTGAATTGAAAAGTGAATTTATTTAAAATATTAGATAATGTGTTTTTATTTGACTTGGCAAGTTTGAGTGTGTTGTTTGCAATGATTAACATGAAATATGTAGCCAGAATATATCTAAACATATGTATAGCAGTAATTTAAAATTATACTATTTTTCCATAAATAAAAATCATCCAGTGTATCTGTGTTATCAACCAGAAACCATGTGGAAGTTCAGCTGAAAGGACAAGGGAGCTGCTTTTGCAGCAGTATAAATAACAGTAGACTCACAGTTGAGAAGAAGGGACATAGAAGGCTTTTCTGCCAAGTCCTGCCCCACCCCTCAAAAAAGTAACAGCTTAGACAGGAAACCATCAAAGAGAACTCTTAAAATTGTGATAAAGATGCTGAAGTGTAGCACAACTGAGAACTTCTGGCAGAGTTGGGTTTGGAGAAGGACTCAGTTTTCTTTAAGAGGTTGGGCACTGGGAGTTTGACCATGCTCCCAGGAGTATTTGGGCAACACAAATTAGAC
>NC_022009.1:109680971-109694501 GCF_000317375.1 Microtus ochrogaster
CATGATGTGAAATTCCCAAATAATCAATAAAAATATTATATTGGAAATAAAATCTTACAATCTATAGTGTCAGCTACCTTAAATCCCTTCTTTATTATAATAGAAGAAGTTGCTTTTAAAACTGAACACATCTGTTATGCAAATGAAATGCTCCTGCTTTTAATAAAGTACGAGGCATGTCAGACAGCTGACATTATGTGTTCTGTGTTTTGAGAAATGACAATTACATTGCTCACATACTGAGATGTGCCATTAGGGAATATAATGGTCGCATTATGGTATCATTCTTTGGGGCAAATGAAGCATGGTATTGATCAAAATGAGAGTTCGTGATGATGTATTGAGTACCTTTATTTTCAGATGGGGTCAAAACAACATAGCTTCCAAACACATTCAATGGGATATGAAATGAGGCTGAAGTTTTCCTATGCTTGATTTTCTCACCCAAATATACTTCAAAGCAAAGATGTGGTAAATATGCTTTACTTTACTTAATTTGACTGTCAATATCCAGTTCTCTTCTGTCTGTATGTTTAAATTCAGAGATTTATTATGTTTCCTTGGTTTTTGCTGTTGTTATTTGTCTTTCTTCTTTTTATTGCTCACAGGAATACAACAATAATTATTATTAGCAATAATAACCCTTTCATTCCCCTCGTCCCTTACTTTACAATGGCGTTAGAAAACCTCAGTCTCAGAGAGTCATTATGCGAGGAAAACTTTAATTGTCTTTTTGTCTGTGACTTCGGGTAAATTGTTTGAATGACACTACCTCATCAGCCCTATTTAATATAGAATAGCATCCTTCATCCTTCCCTCCTGGTACTTCTCTCTCCTGAAATTTCTGTGAGAATTGTGTCTGTTTCTAACTACAAAAAAAAATGCTTTGAACTCAGTGAGAAAGATCTTATGATTTTTCATAAGCCCCCTTTAACCTAAAAATTTCATATTGTACCATCTGCTTAGCACAACATACAGTAAAAGGTCCAATGGGAAAGACAATGATTCATGCAATGAGGTATCTGCTCTCAAAGCCTAATGATTCTTCCTGATGAGAAAGAAGTACCTAGAGAAGGTCATACGTTATTTTGAAAATCATTAGACTTTCCGAAATCCAGAAAACTGAGGACTGTCAGTGGTGTCCACCCATCATTGGCCTGGATAAGACAGTACAGCTCACACTCAGATTTCCTTCCAAGACCACAGCTTGAGAAGGCCTGAGACCTTCCTTCACAGTCACCTTGTAAGCATGGTGGGGAGTCTCTCTGGGAAGGAAACCAACACTGCACATATGCTGTGACACAGGCACACCATGCAGTGGGGATTCTCCCAGCCCCCTTACCTCAGGCTTAGATCTGACCAAAGAAAGCATTGTCCTTGATTTTAGACTGTTAGTATGTCTCTCACCAGCCACCAACTAATTCTTCTCTAATAAATTCATGAAAGAAAGAAGCTGTGATATCAGTAACTGCTCAAAATTCATTCCAGAATATATAAAAGAAGGATGTGCAGTTACAAGTATTCCTGTTAGACAATATATATGGCTTTTATTGTTCCAATATTTTAATCGTATCCAGGAGGGCCTTGGTCCTCCCTCAAGTGATATAATAGACTTTGTTGACTCCACATGGGAGATCTCACCCTCTCTGAGGAATGAGTGGAGAGTGGGGTGTGGAAAAGGTAGGAGGAGCGGGAGGAGGAAATGAAGAAACAATTGGGATTGGTATGAAAAATGAAAAAGATGATAATAAAAACTAGAAATGCAGAAATGAGGTTCTTTATATTTCTTTAAAGACTTATCTCTATGGCTGGGCGATGGTGGCGCATGCCTTTAATCCCAGCACTCGGGAGGCAGAGGCAGGTGGATCTCTGTGAGTTCGAGACAAGCCTGGTCTATAGAGCTAGTTCCAGGACAGGCTCCAAAGCTACAGAGAAACCCTGTCTCGAAAATCCAAAAAAAAAAAAAAGACTTATCTCTTGTATAAAGTCAGTTTGGACAAATTATGAATTTTAAAAAGCACAAGACAGTATCCCAAGATAGAAATTTTTGTTCTAGAACCTCACTAGAATTAACTGTATTTTTAATAGAAGCATTAAATGAAGTGTGACCCCTCTCTGTACATGAATTGCCAAGTGATCAGAAGGGAGTTTCTGCTGAGAACACTGAAAAATAATAAGGCAAAGGAATGAGCTTTTTCTTGGGTAAAACTCAATGTTTGCATACATTTTTTCCAAAGATAATTTTAGATTTCCCTTATTGTTCCATAACTCTTACAGGACATACTGATGATGTAGTAGCTTTGGTATAAACTTTGTGGTAATTAGGAAGCTATACAATCTTATAGTTTTGGAAATAGAAGCAATGGGGTCACTGACTAATGATCTATGTAGACAGACAATGTCTGAGACTATGGTCTCAGACCAACGGTAATTATATTATTTGTATACATTTATTATGATCTTCTCTACACTTGAAGTTTAAAAGAGATGCTCTAATTTCTTAAATTGATAAATGCAGGTGAGCTTTTTGTGGCAGTTTGCTGCTTTTTATAGACATATTCTGAAATGTACCTACCTGGAAATGAATGACTGTTCAACTGCAGTTGGAATAAAATATGTCCAATTTTAAACATAAATGTCAAAAATAACTTTGCATAGATTTTTCTGAGGTTTTCAAGTGTTATATCCTATCTATCCATATATCCATATATATATATATATATATATATATATATATATATATATCTCCATATGTGTGTGTGATGTGATGTATGCACATGGAGATCAGAGGTCAATATTTGTGTCTTCTCAATAGTTCTTCTTATTACTGTGAGATGGGGTTCTCACTGAACCTACATGTCACTGATTCGGCTAAACTAGCTGTCCATCAAGCACCGAGGATCCTCTGCCTTTGCCTCCTCAGCACTGTGACATTCATTTGCATCATGTCCATTGCCTGTTCTCTGTACATGGGTTCTGAGAATAGAACTCAGATCTGTGCAGCAAGAGCTACAAAAACAGAAGCATGAGTAATGATTATTGAGTGACTGTGTAGCTGAAAGAATTAAAGCTACACACATACACACACGCTATCACAAGATTCTCTACTTTTTTCAAGGCTTTGCAGACCTCTGGTCCAATTAATACTAGAGATGAGAACACAGAAATTATTTTCTGCTCTAATTTGTTTCTTTTCCAATTAAGAGTAAATATGTTCCCTTGTTAGGATTATTCCAAGGTAGTTAAGAATTTAAATTTCAGAAATAGAGATGCTAATTTTTTTAGGCTCTATCACTTGAATCTTCCTTGAAGGTCAAAATCTTATCTCACTGACTACCTTTATTTCTTCAACTGACTTTGACAGACACAACTACGAGTGTCTGAGAGACCTATGTGTTTCTCCTGAGGAAGAGAAGTTTCCAGAGATGAATGTGTTCAACTTTCAGGTTAAGATATAAGAAAGAAACTGTTCCTTCTCCCCACACTGGAGTAAGCTGCTGTCACTAAGTCTGCCTTCTGGCAAGAGGACCAATGTGATTGACTGGGACAGGAACTTGATACCCTTCCAACCCATCTCTCCTCAACTAACAGACTTGCTGACTAGCAATTGCTGCATGGAATCTGGTTCTTGTGCATAGAACTGTGGAGAACAGAATTATGCTCCTAAAATATCTGCAGGTCTACAAGCTATCAAGTGCTCATTCCACCACACACCTCTGTGCTCCGAGGGGAAGTCAAAGCTCTTGAGGAAGTCGGCTTCTGAGCATGTGACCTACCAGAACCTCTTGTGGAATGAACTTTTGAGTTTCCTGAATGATATGACCATAAAAGACTGTATTTTTTCCAATTAAGTTTTAAAAATAATCTTAAATCTGGATAGAAAATGGTGAAATTATATTATTGAATAAATCTAATGCTCCATCACACTCTTAGAGTAGAGGTTGGGATGTGAGAACCACAGAACTACTGTATGTATATCATAATTTTAAATGACGGAAAAAATTCCCAAGGAACTATGTCTTTCTCTGCTGAACATTAGACATGCTTATTTAAACTACTTATGTAAGTAAAGAAAAGGACTTTTTATAGTTTTGAGGAATGCATCAAACTATTTTTCTAAAACTGTAGGTTAATGCACCTACATAATGCAGAAAATGTAAATAGTGTTGCGATATGTAAAACTCAACTTGAAATAGAAAAATGATGCATAGACTATCACTTTAAAAAATGCATTAGCTCAAAAGTAAAGAAAAACCCTTGAGCTCCACAAATGAAGAAAGAAATTATAGTCACAACTTCCATCTGTGGGTGAGGCCATGGTGACCTTTGAGAATTTGGAGGCTCCGTATAAGCTAAATATCCAGTGGCTGCACTATTATTTGGGAAACAATTTGTTCCCAGAGACTTGCAAAGAGGTGTGGTGTTAATAAACACCAGGTTGCAAATTAGAGAGAACAGCCAAACACCATGTAAAAGAAGTTGCAGATGTAACCAACACAATCAATCATTGAAGCAAAACCTGCTATGAAAGACAAAGAGATAAACTGGCTTGAAGCAGTGAACAATACAGAATCAAAAACATAATGAAAAGTCAACCCAAAAGTAAATATGCAGTCTAAAAATAACTGAATGCAAATGTGTAAGTGAAAAAAGAAATACTAATTGAATCAAAAACAACTGATTCTGAAAATACCACTTTCGGTTTGTTTATCTGTGTCCTCATAATTATGTTGACATATATCATTTCTGATAGACTATCACAGAAGTTATATATTTTTTATATCATGGAAATATAATGTATATCTTAGGACTGATAATATGAACCTCAATCTATTGACTCAGTTGCTGTTTGTTTATCCAATTACTCATTAAAAAGTAATGATTTTTTTCTTCCTAATTAGTAAATATCTTGGAGGAAGAACCTTTGATATTGATCATTCTGTTGTTGCTTTTCAGATTGTTACATATTAATTTTAGCATTGATTGATGTTCCCTGCCATAATTATTACCCTCTGTTCTAATTGTCACTTTTATTCCTCTCATATAACTTCTACATTTATTAATTAGAATTATGTTATAAGGAGAAGCTGTACCTCTGCCAACATTTATGTCTTCCAGTATTTAAGAATATGAACTCACAGATACTTATGTTATCATTTTGAGCATAACCCAATATCATGATGTAATAGTGTATGATTTAAGAGAGAAATAATATTACAATAAAATTATGTAACTACATACCTAGAAGTGTGTGCCTTTAGAAATTTGAAATTTGGTTAAGGTGAAAATGATGACTAATCATCATATTCAAATCAAACATTTAAATGGACAGGGCAAAAATCACTAGTACTTGTGTGGGGCAAGCATTTCAGTAGAGACCTAGGTGTGGTGATGCTGAGTGCCCAAGAGGCTACCGAAGACCAAGAACTGGTCAGGAGAAAGAGAAAATTTGGTCTGAAAATAGGTTCCGCATAGCATGGAAGTTTCTGTACTGCCATTCAGTACAGAGTGGAAGTTCAGTGCCATTCCGACCCAAAGAAACACACAGAGGCATATAGTAATTACAAACTGTTGGGCCTGTTGTCTTAGGATTATCATTGACTAGCTCTTACAACTTAAATTAATCCATAATTCTTGTCTATGTTTAGTCATGTGGCTTGGCACCTTTTCTTGGTGACTGGCCAGCATTTTTTAAAGCTAATATGGGTGACAAATCTTTACAGCATACTAAAGCATTATCCCACAGCAGTTCAGTACACAACCACATGATTTCTAAAGGAGAAGATAGAATAAAATAATTGACTGAAAATATATTTCTGCTGTGTCATAATTATTCATAAAATTACTTGCTAGGTGACTCTAAGTCTCAGTAATGTCTCCATGTTTTTAGGAGCATATATATCCAAACCTAAAAAAACTCAAAAAAAATTATACTATTTTCAAAATTTTTTTTTTTGGTGAGAGTGTTGACATTGTTACTTCAGATGACTATATTTGAATAATAGAAAGACAAAAATGAGATAGAAAACAGATTTTTCAGTATATGCAACAGAAAAGACAGCAGAAATTTTATATAAATCTATAAATTATCATTAATTTCAGTTCAAAATAGCTTTAAAAATGTAATGAAGTCATGTTGGAAATATGTAACTCTGAGCTCATTCATTAAAGGTTGTTCAAACAATAAATAAACTGGTAGTAATATATAGATTTAGCCCAAAGACTGAGCTATCCAAGTAAATGAAGTATAGATTGTTGGATGAAAATGGCTTAGATCCAAAACTTAGAAGAGGAAATGAGAAGAATCCCAGAGAGTCTTGTCATAATAGTTACTGGGAAGGCATGAAAGGCAGTTAATGGTCATACAGAGGGAAGAAATCATTAACTTTCCCTTACCTGTCAAGAAGGGATAATAAGGGCATAAAGGTGAACATGTGCTGAAAATAAAGTAATAAACAAAGACTTATTCTGTAAACTTTGATGGATGATGGGAAATAAATAAATCTTTTAGAGAAAATATAAATGAAGGGAAAGAAGCAAACATTTGAATTTTATTTCCAGCATATTTAAGATGTGTAATTGTAGTACTTAATCAGAAAGGTGAGGCAGTGTAATCACGTGGGCTTAATAGTTCAAGAATAGCTTGGGCAGCAGAGTGAGACTCCCATTTCAAAACACATAAGTATTAAATTGTTTTTCTTGTTTGAACTATTTCTGAGAAAAATGAAGTAGTTGATAATTCATACTCTGATTATGGAAATGTTCCACTGGAAAAAAAAGAATAATGGATGGAACTAGAATACTTTTTTTAAATTGCTAGTGTGTTACTGTATCTAGGAATAATCATGTATGATTGTTAAGTTATATAGCTTAGAAGCTATCTATATAACTGCAATTTAAAGAAAATCCAAGGAAGAGGTAAACATACTAGATGAGCACTGGATGACCATCAAAGCAAATATTTAAAAACCTCTATAGGGAAAATTGGCAAAGTTTCATCAACACATAACTACAATGATTAACAATAGGTGTGTTTGATGGGGTGGGGGCCGAAGGGCAGGGTGAAAATGTCTGCACTGAGATTCCTGAAACATATTAACTACTTGCATTTTTGGATTTTATTATCATCCTATTTAAAAGCTAAACCAAAAGAGCAATTTAAAGTGACATGAAAAATGTCAAAGTGGTCTCAAATATTTGATGCTTATAGCACCTTAGTTTTATGTATCATTCTTATAAATAGATCCTCCTTTATGCACATGTATACTAAAGTAGATATCTACAAGTCTGTAAATAACTCTGAATCTCTCTAATCTTTTAGGGAGTAAAATAGCATTTATATTTATATAAAAGTAAACGTACTAAACAGTATTGTTGGGTTTTGTTGATCTGTATGGAAAATAATGTGATGGAGTGATTCAGAATGTCCTACAGAGATGTCTGTATACATAATCAGCTAAAAGATGTTCCTTACAGAATGAGAAACTCCCACATTAGCCCAAAACAAACTTAACAGTAAAATTATACAAGAAAAAAGTGATAAACTATATATAAGTAGTGTTCAAAACATATTACTGTTAAAAATGTGAATAAAATGAAATGCACCTATCTAAACAAATTTACCTAGATATAATATAGGGAAAATATAATAGAAATAAGACAGTAGAAAAACAGTAAAATCATCCAAACAAAAAGCATAAATGAACTCTTTCCAAAGAATGAACTTGATGCATTGTACTCTGGAAATGCTAGGATACACTAGAATGATACCTTTTAAATGTTTAGAGAAAAACAAGTGCCCATCTGGGTTATTTTTTTTTCCTCAGAGGAAAATTCTAATTTTAAAGCAAGTCAAGAATTACTAATAAAAATTACAATATGCCATCAGAGATGTTAGTTATTACAGAAAATATGCCTCAGAATGAATGAAAAGTTCAAGACATGAAGTACAAAATGACAGTTACTTGGTAAGATGCAAATGCACTCACCCATTGAGGATTTTAAGAGATCAGTCTTTGAACTGAGGCTCATAGGTAAGGCAAAATAAGAATAGCATAATTGTCATTGTGAAAGCAGCTGCTATTCACTTTTTCCTAGAATGTTTATCCTTATCCCTTGGGTCTGGCGAGCCTTGTCAGTTGTTTGAGCAATGGTATGGCTGAGATTCTCATTCTACCGTGATCTCAAAAGGCTATTAATTTAAAATGGAACTTTGCTGTTACTGTGTGATCAACACAATCTATCTGACAGGTGGAAAGTCATTCCACAATTGACCCCAATGAGCCAAATACTAAAAAAAATGTCTGATTCTCACTGGTACCATCCAATTCCCACCTGGACTGCCCAGCTAATTTGATTAATTCAGGCACATAAGGGAGAAAGTTATTTGCCTAGTATGGTTCAAATAAATAGAAAAATACTACTAATCCACAGTCTCAATAATAATAATAATAATAATAATAATAATAATAATAATAATAATGAGTCATTATTTTAGGTCACTACATTTGAGGGTAGTTAGGAATGTAGCAAAAGTTACTTTGATGAACAATAACAAGTAATTGGAGACTGTGGAAATGAGCAAAATTTTTCTAGTTTCCAATTATATTTTGTGAGACAAGTAACTACAGACTTAAAGCATTATTTATCAATTTAGTAACCATCAACAAAATAAAATGCAGTTGAAACTTTCACTTCAGAGATAACAATTAGATACTAAATAATATTCAAATCAGTTTACCTGAAGTAATAAAACCATAGATTTGAGATACAAACTGAAAGAGGAAAAAAAATAAATATACAGAAAAAAACAAGATAGTGAATAGAGTTAAAACTAAATGTAAAAAAAATAGTAAAAGAGCTTAAATTTTTTCAGAATACATTTATAGCTTAAGGGTAAGTACTGTCGTGTGCAGTTTCTAAATCACATTTCCATTTCTGTAAAGGGAGCCTGAGCAGTAAATGATATGCCTTCTTGCACTTATAATATGAAGAATGAGGATAAAATTTTCTTCCAAAGCAGTAAAATTAAATGGTGGATAATACAGCAGATAGTTATTTTATTATTCTATTGGAAGAGGGTTAATATTCTGAAACTACTCTAGGGCATCTCCAAGGTGAGGCGGCAAAGAAAAAAGACAAAGAAGGTCTTGGTTGCCATCAAACCTTGACCATAAGCAAGTGCACGTAGTGCATTTATCGCAGAAAGACATGAGGAACACATGTTTGATGCCAGCTCAGGGAGCAACAGAATGAATCTTAGGCTACTGCTGCTGTAGAATTCACAAATGAAAGAACTGGGACCAGATCATGTGTTTGGAAAGATAGAAAGGCAGGAAGATTTAAAGGTATTTAGCAAGGAGACTGGAAATCTTTGTATCTTAGTCTGTTCCCTGTGGAGAATCAGGAAACTTCAAGAAAATTGAGAAACCCAAAATTTCTTAGAAAGATAATGGCAGTTTCTAAACAAGGATATCAAAAGCTGTGAAATTCTCATAGCTGAGTTTAACTGCATTAGCACTGGCTCCTCCCTAATCTTACATTTATTTTCTACATTTATGTCATTTGTACAAAATACTTTTCTCTAAATAATTTTATACATTTTAATCATATTCTTTCTTCTCCCACCACAAGTCTTCCCAGATCCTCGCCATTTCCCTGCCCTCCCAACTTCATGCTCCTTCTCTCTCCCTCTCTTCCCCCAGATCCTCCCCATTTCCCTGCCCTCCCAACTTCATGCTCCTTTTTTCTCTCTCCCTCTCTTCCCTTCTTTCTCAGAAGAAGAAAAACCTACAAAACCACAAAAACTAAAATAAACAAAGAATAACACGACAAAAAATAACAAAATGAGGTAGAAAGCACACACACACAGTAGGGTCCATTTTCTGTTTTTCATCTACTCTGGGGTATAGAAGCTGACTTGAAGTGTAGTTAACATAGCCAGTAAGGAGACAGAGACAGAGACCCACATTGGAGCACCGGACAGAAATCTCAAGGTCCAAATCAGGAGCAGAAGGAGGGGGAGCACGAGCAAGGAACTCAGGACCGCGAGGGGTACACCCACACACTGAGACAATGGGGATGTTCTATCGGGAACCCACTAAGGCCAGCTGGCCTGGGTCTGAAAAAGCATGGGATAAAACCGGACTCGCTGAACATAGCGGACAATGAGGACTACTGAGAACTCAAGAACAATGGCAATGGGTTTTTTATCCTACTGCACATACTGGCTTTGGGGGAGCCTAGGCAGTTTGGATGCTCAACTTACTAGACCTGGATGGAGGTGAGTGGTCCTTGGACTTCCCACACGTCAGGGGACCCTGATTGCTGATGGGGGGGGGACTTGATCGGGGGAGCGGGAGGGAAATGGGAGGCGGTGGCGGGGAGGAGGCAGAAATCTTTAATAAATAAATAAATAAATTTAAAAAAAAAACAGAGCCAGTTACACTCCATTGGAGAAAAGTGATTTTGTTCTTCTTCAGCAACTATTTACTTTCAATAGCTTCTTGACTTGGGGTAGGACCTTCTGTCCATTTTTCCTTCTTTGAAATGGAAACCTGGACTGACTGCTAAGTTTTACCCTGTCAACAGGCCAAGGCAGTTTCTTTATTCATTAACCAATAAAAGCAACATATAGACAGAAGGACCCCCCACACCATCTAGTAGCTTTAGTGTTTCAGGTTTTCAGAATTTTTTATCTACTTGGATACAATTTTTGTGCATGGTGATATACGGCTCTATTTCCTGATTATGGACATTCAATTCTCCCAGCAACATTTGTTTAGATATTATCTCTTCCCCCCAGTGAATGTCTTTTGCCTCCTTGTCAAACATCAGGTTTCTGAAGTTGCATGTACTCATTTTGTGGTCTTTTCTTTTGTTTGATTTTTCTACACAACTGTTTTTATGACAGTACCACAGAGTTATTCATATAGATTTTTAATGTATCTTGAAACTTAGTATAGCAATATCTCCAGTATTTTTTCACAGAGTTCTTTGGGCTATTGGGATATTTTCTGTTTCTATATGAATTTTATGATTTTTTTTCTAATTCTGTGAAGAATTTTGTGGGTATTTTGATGGGATCCTCCCTAATCCCTAAATTTAAACAAAGTATTTTATAAAAACACTTTGTAGTTTTGTTAAGAAAATGTATTCTTGAGCCGGGCGGTGGTGGCGCACGCCTTTAATCCCAGCACTTGGGAGGCAGAGGTAGGTGGATCTCTGTGAGTTCGAGACCAGCCTGGTCTACAAGAGCTAGTTCCAGGACAGGCTCCAAAACCACAGAGAAACCCTGCCTCGAAAAACCAAAAAAAGAAAAAAGAAAATGTATTCTTTAAGAGAAATACCTAAACCAACTTATACATTTTTACTAATATTTAATCTTAAAATTTTGCTTAATCATCTATCCGTATGATGGGGAAAATTTTCCTGTGGAATCCCTGCAATATGTTTGCCAGAGCAAGTTGGGCATAGTGACAGTACCAGTTGACATGTCACTGTGAACAGGAGAAATTTTACCAAGTCCTACCCTTAGATGAATAGCCAGATGGCCAACGAATGCTGACAAAGGGAAAATTGCTTGCCTCCAGGGCCAACCTCACACATAGATTGACCCTTTCCAAGTGCTTAGCCCTGGAAACATGTACATATGAGCAATGTTAAATGAATTCAATGGATTGTATATCCCTGTGTGCATATATATCTACATACACATTGACAATAACAGTGAAATAGGAGATCAGGCGCTTAAGGAAAAGGGGGGACAGAAGGAGCTGTATAAGAAGGAATGAGAGTGATGAAGACACAATGTTCTTGGATGACATTCTCAAAATTATTTTTAAAAAGTGCTTAATATTTTGTTCTGGTTGTAAATTGTATCCTTTGAACAATGTAGCTTGTGATAAAGGGCCAAGAGATCATGGGAATGGGCAGTTTAGAGACACGTAAATGTGATCTTTCTTAAGAAGCCTGAACCCACATCTTCCGAGTGTGCCATCCTTTTCCTAATTATTTCTCTCTCTAAAAATGAATGCTTAAGTCCAAAGCGTGCACTTTTCCTTAAATTCACTAGCTTTGCTTCATTTTGATTCATGTGGTGTAGTCAGAGTCGGACTTTACCTGGATGGAAAGAAAGTGGGGACTCCTCAAGCTAAGGGAGCCAGTATATGCTCCCTGTCCCTGCTGCTGGCAGGACATCCACCTATTCTGCACAAAAGCAAAGAAAATCCTTCACTGAGAGTATACATTTAACAGAGTGTCTACAAAACCACCATAGGCATTTTTTCACTATAGTTATTAGATAAGACTACAAGAATAAACACTATGAAAATTTTAAATGAAGTATAAGAAAACAATGAGAAAATATGACACCATATGTAAATTTTTCCAATCTAATTTTGGAAACAGGAGCACAAAACGTTTAGAAATTATAAGGAAAACCTTTGTGAAAATGTGCAAAACAGAAAATTAGCTTTAAATGGAAAATCGAGAGGCCAAGAGACAGGAAACCCAACAACAAGACCTGTCATGTCAGGTGGGATTCCGAAAGCCTGAAAAAAAAGGAAATTGCATTGACAGAGATTTCAATCATGGAAACTAGAATGAGCTGTCATATTAAAATAATTGGACAAAAAAAGACTTGTCAATTCAGATGGCTATCTATCCTGCAATTCCTGACACCTCTCAAGATTGAGAGAAAAAAACAAATTATTTTCCCTGGGAAACAGAGGGGTTTCAGTTAATGCGCTTACAGTAGTAAAGATAGCAGAAAGAAAATTACTCCAGCATATTAAGAGAAAATCAGATTAGAAACACAGACTTACAAAATATAGCAATGTGCTACTTAAGAGACCCTAAAAAAGACAAAGGGCATTATCCTGAAAGGAAAAGGGTGGAAAACATTAGTAAACTTCTCTGGGTCATGGTTATGTTTGCCATCTGAATGTAAAGATGGTTTCATAATGAGCAGGCAAGTCAAATCAATCAAACCCTTCTGTTTAATGTGTTTAAATTAGTTGAAAGATGTTTACAAGAAAATAAAAATATGGAAAAGATAAGGTGAGCAATTATTGAGAACAGGAATATAAATAATATTTTTGATCTTGTTATATAAAACACAGTGATCTCTTAGGCTACAGTTACAGCAAGTGGTAGAAGCCACTATGATAAGACAAGATATTTCAGAATCACAATTGTATCTAGACAATAAATTGTAGATGACTTCCAATATTAAATCATATAGTCAGATAATTAATAAATATACATGTATATTGGCAAATTTCCAATTATAGTGGCACTTTCAAGATGCAATTCTTAGTAACTGATATTTAAGTAGACAGAAAGTTAAAAAGGAGAAGGTCAATTAAGTTTGCAATTATCAAGGAAACGCAAATCAAAACTACACTCATGTATACTATACTTATAAAAACTGTTATAAAAAGATAACAAGAGCAAGGAAGGATATGGAGGAAAGGAAATCCCCACATATTTTGATGGAATTATAGATTAGTACAGCTTTTATAGAGGTTT
>NC_022009.1:109694807-109727699 GCF_000317375.1 Microtus ochrogaster
GTGTGGGTGTACCCCTCGCGGTCCTGAGTTCCTTGCTCATGCTCCCCCTCCTTCTGCTCCTGATTTGGACCTTGAGATTCCTGTCCAGTGCTCCAATGTGGGTCTCTGTCTCCTTTCATCGCCTGATGAAGGTTAATATTTATAGAGGTTTCTTAAAAATTGAAAAAAGTAAACATTATTTCCATAGCATTCAACATCTCCAGCATTGGATATATAGCCAAAGGAAATGAAACTGAATTCAATCCATCAAAGAGACAAGTGGACTCCCATTTTTCTCACTGAACTATTCAAACAGTCAAGCACTGGAAGGATCTGATTTCTCCATAAATGAAAAATTAATAAAGTACATGTCGTGTCTGTACAACACAGACATAAGAAAGAATGAAATTCTGTCATTCACAAGAACCTGTCTGGAAAGGGTATTCATCATGTAAAGTAAAATAAGCCAACCACATAAAGACAAATAACACATGATCTTCCTAGTAGCTAGAGAATATGGAGATGGTTAACAGGAGTCCAGAACAGGAAAGGATAGAGAGTAATGAAGGAAGATTTATCAATGGGTATAAATTTCAGTTAGGTAGAATCCTCTGGGTGTTATTACATTGTAGGATAGCCTTAAGGTACGTACAATATTTTGACATTGTTATGGGTCCTTGTCATCTACCAAGCACATTCTAGATACAAAAAATAACCACAATCTCATAATATTTTAATTAAATTTTGTACAGTTCTTTACAGAGACATCCTTGACCTATGTTTTACAGGAGTTTCAATTTAGACATACCTGCCAAAGACTAATTATGTTCTGTTTGTTTCAAAAGGTAAAAAAGACAGGGTTTAAAACAATTTTACCACACAAAAATGATGTTTTTAACCTGATTTGAACATAGCATAATGCATGCATCTTTGAAGAATCATGAGGTATGTGTAAAATTGTGTGTACGAGTTTTCAAAATAGATTTAATTTAACACATTTAAAAAGTATTTTAAAAGTAGACAGATTGACCAAAGTAGAAATCCTGGATTTCCCCCACAAAATTACAGTTTGTTATTAGCATTCATTCGTGGTTTAGTTCTAGACACTTTTGTCCCTACGCAAAAACTCCCGGATGGAGTGAAATGCTTCAAACGCATTTATCATTTAATTTCAGGAAGATAGGCTTTAGCTGACTGATAATTCTTCATCGCTGAGCCTCTTGATGGTGTGAGTTTTGTAACTTTAAGAGACCTCTTTCTGAGTGAGTGTTAACTAAGAGTGTGCACACCCTTTTTCCAGACTGTCTGAGTCACCCTGTCTGTTATCCGTCATAGTATTCACACATAATAAAATTTGGTCTCCTTGTTAATTCTTTAAAGTCTTTGATTATTTTATTTCATACCATCATTTCATTTCATTGCTAATTCTTTTCTCTCACAGGGTTTTGCTAAAGTAGCAATAAATTGTATGGTAAACATCTTTTTAATTATATCTTTTACTTTTTGATCCTATTACAAACATATTACTAAGTCTTAATAGAATGCAGACAATGCATATGAAGATTGCTATGAATACTGTGCACATGGGAAATGCAGTCACCTCTCTGTGACACACATCTCAGGATGCTGTGAGTCACTGTCAGTGGAACCACTGCTGTCCTCATAACTGTGAGGCTGAGAAGCTCATTTGCTGAGTGCAGCAGGAGTGTTCAGTGGGATGTGATAGACTAGCTAACATGGAAGAGAGGGCTCCAGGAGAGAGGAAAGAGCCCGGCTACACGAAGATGATTCCCATCACCTAGGATAACAGATGCAGAAACCTTAGTGTGAGTTTTTCCACCCTCCCTCTGTTCCAAAACGTGTTTCATTAATCACCCAGTGTACTGCCTGATTTCAAATTCTTTTGCCTTCATTTTGACAAGAATATGAGCCTGAGCATAAGGCAATGGTAGAAATAGCTTGACAGAAGTGAGTTCACGAAGAACTTGCAAGGCTATTTGTGTAACTCCAGATTGGTTTAATTGTAATGATAATTCTATTTTTCTGCAACTACAAACAGACACTATTTATTATGGTGACCTTGGAAACCACATTCATAAGTTATATTTTTCTTTGCCTTATGAAAATGTGGTCCTTATTTTACTCAATTGCTTTGTGCATTGTTTCCTTGTTTGCAATTTACAAACCTTTAATCACGAGGCTAGAATTTTGACTTCCTTTTCTGAAATATTTAATGGTCCAATCCCAGATTCTCTCTTCTGCCTAATGAGAATTTTGTTACAAAGCTGATAAAACCAGTCTCTCTGCTATGGGGCATTCCAACCTAATAAAGTTAGGGTGTAATAATTTAATCAAATTTCTGGCATTTGGCCCCCAATATTCTTTAAGTAACCGTGTAGGACCATATTATACAGGTCCATATTTCTACTTTGTATGACAGCCAGAATTTCAGGCCAGTTTCACCTGCCACACAGGAGGTGGTCACCTAGCCTGTTGAGACAAACTGATGCCATCCTAAACAAGGGGTAAGGATATGCTAATGTCACTCTGCTATAGTTGTGGATTTGACCTAAGTCCCACTACCTAGGAAACAGAATGTTAATGAATTTCTCCCTCAGTTTAACTTTTGGTATAAAAATAGTTTGGAGAATAAATGTGGGTGAATTTTCAGGATGTAAACTCAGGATTTCATGATGGATTCCTGAAAACTCCCTTTTGATAAAATGATGTGAGTTGTTTCTTTATTCCCACATCTCCCTTCAGGTCTGAGAAATACTTTATGGTCCAGGCTGGTCCTAGACCCTGACATAACTGTTATAAACCCTTTGCCCCATGGTGCTACGCCCAAATTCTCACACTATCCCACATAGATGTGTGATTTCTTATAATACCTTGTCTTCTCTTTCCATACTTTGTTTCAAAGTGATTTCACAATTGCTCTGTACTGGGTAAGAGCCATGGATACTGGCTAGGTGGTGTGGCAGAATCTTGAAACACAATGAGAAATAAGGATGGAAAAGCATGTCAGACCTCACCTGCACATTGAGCATGGCAAGTCTCAGGTTTGTCAATACTCTCTAGACTCCAGTGGAATGTTATATAGAGGCCACTTGTTTGTTTTCCAGGCCACCCAGACTACCAAAATAATCACTCAGAAACTATATTATTTAAATCACTGCTTAACCCATTAGCTCTAGCTTCTTATTTGCTAACTCTTACATCTTAATTTAACCCATCTCCATTAATCCGTGCATCACCATGAGTTCGTGGCCTACCAGGAAAGTTTTGACACATCTGTCTCTGGCAGCGGCTCCATGGCTCTCTCTCTGCCTTTCTTCTCCCAGCATTCAGTTTAGTTTTCCCTGCCTACCTCTGTTTTATCCTATAAGGGGCTCAAGACAGTTCCTTTATTTACCAATGGTATTCACAGCATACAGAGGGGAATTTCACATCACCTCCTATTTTCTGTTTAAGTAAGGAAAGGTTTTCATTTAACACAGTAAAATTACATATAACAAAACAGGTATCAAGCAATAATTACAGTTATAATATTTATATCTACTTTACCTTTTATCATAACTGAGGAAAACTATATTATTACTATCTATTCTTCTACTCCATCAAAGACTCCAGAAGGATATAATATATCCTAAGTAAACAGGAAATGAATTATAAGCAACTTCCAAAACTCTAAAATTGACAGAAACATCTCACTACCTGGACAGTAACCCAAAGTTTTTCTATACCATTGGGGCATCCATCTTTAGCCTTCATATGCATAGTATCCAGCAGATTTTTCCATGAAGCAGAAAATTTAAAAGACAGTTCCACCTATATTGGCAGTTTGCCAGTCACTTTCTTCTGTATCCTGCAGAATGTCTGGCAGACTCTTTCATGTAGCAGGAACCCCAAAGGACCAGTGAAATCCAGCAAAATGCTGTAAGGCCCAAGAATTTCATTACTGGTTGAATTAAGCATATTTCAGATACAACATTAATGTAAAGCCACATGGACAGTGTATGGCCCAAGTACAGAAAGTCGCTCATTAATAATAATCATAGTATGAATGCGCATGGAGGTATATCATACTACTGCCCTAAGCAGGGGAATGGTGTGCCTGGTTATAAGTATATTTTATGTTTTTGCAGTCAATAAAAAAGTATGTGTACCAATTCTATTGCTTTTTATAAAACTATAAAAAGGAAGAATCTGGATTGAGAAATGTGATTATCTACAAATCAGATAAAATTGGATGAGGGTCAGACAGCCAGAATAAAAAGTTAAAAGAGTGATTATAAAACAAAAATAACAAAATTAATGAGTCATAGAAGACAACAAAGAAAAAATAGTGTAACACTATCTGCAATGGAGGCTGGAGACTTCCTAGCAAGAAGTATTGAGCTAACGAGCACAGTTAAAGGAAGAAGGTGGATTCTGTACTTGGTGTACCGTGCCCTGGAAAGTGATAGGACTAGAGCATATACCTCATTCCCAATCAAATGAGTTTCTTCAGAATTCTGTTATGATTTTCCATGAATTAACTTCTTATTTTCATTGAATTTTGAACTTCTAGAAGACAAATTACTTAATGTGCTTAACAGTTTGTCAAATTCATGAAAAGCGTGGTTTTCTTTCTTTTTTTGTCTTTCTTTGGGGGATGGGTTTCAAACAGGATTATGATGAAGTTTTCTGAAAATGTTTTCCTTTCTATTAATCTTCAACACTAATTTGTGAAATCAATATTAATTTTTATGGAAAAGAGGATCACACTAACATTTAAAAATGAGTTTACCTGGGTTAGCACTTGTTTGAGAAGCTTCACACTTGTCTAACCATAGTCCTATGTAATTAAAAATTTCCTCTCTCTTACAAGGAAGCACAACTTGTTGAGTGAAATGAATCAAACTCCAAAGTCTCCATTATTAGTAAGTTATAAGTATGAGATCCAAAATCATGTCTAACGACACAAGTTTTCCTTGTCTGTTCTCAGAAGACAATTCCTTGCCTTGGGCATTTCTTCTAAATGTGTTGAAGCTGATGGCACGAGAATAAACTAAAAGACACACATATTTTTATCATTGACTGTATTACCTATCTTTGCTTCATTATTTACAATTTCTATTTTAATTGATCACTTTTAACTGAAGACAACGTAGTAAAATTAAATTTTACTAGATTTTATATAGAAGAAGATTTATCCGTGGATTCAAAATATCACCACAGAAGAGGTTACTACCACAGTTATCACTGGTTGTGCATCATCAGTCCAACGTATCATAGTCATATCACCTTACCAAGGACAGAGATTGTGTTTCCTCTAATAAAAAGCCAACACAGTACCTCTGTTTCACTTAAGCTTTCTAATAAGTTGGTCTTACTGGCTCTGGGTGCCCAGTTTCTCTCTGATGGAGAACTGAAGGAATTACTTCAGTCAAAGGTGCAGAAAATGTGAATTGTGACCTGAATCTGAGACTAGCAACTTCTTTAATACTTGACGAAACTGCTGTCAGAGATGGAGGAACCCATTCACTCCCAAGGCACTGTGAAGACACTGTGTGAAAATCAGTATGAATGTTTTCTTTTGGAATGTGTATTGTATGTGGTATGCATGTACATACATATGTTTGAACATATATAGGTGTGCATGTATGCATGTACGTGTGGACATGTGAGGTTGACATTGGGTGAATTATTGCTTTCCACTTTGTTTATTGATGTAGAGTTACTCACTGAACCTAGGGACGGTCAATGTTGGCTCATCTAGGCACCAGTCAAAGCTTTATCGCAGATGATACTGATTTATGTCAGGCTGGCAATGAAAGCTAAGTAGGAGATAGTACAACTATATTTTTAAAATTCGTTTGCAGTAAATGCTCATTTTATGAAGGACGTGGGCTTAGACAGTTTGGACCAAGTGGGGATTATTATGGCCATGGAAGACGAATTTGGATTTGAAATTCCTGATATAGATGCAAAGAAGTTAATGTGTCCACAAGAAATTGTAGATTACATTGTAGATAAGAAGGATGTATATGAATAAAGTTTCAGAGCCTTCTTCCTCATCCGGAGGACTCTGAGAATGCCCGATTGCATCATGGCTGACTGACAGCGGTTCTGTTGGACTTGTATTTAAATTGTCTGAGTGTTTTACCCTTTAAAAATAAATCTATTATAAAACTAAAAAAAATGGTTTGCTGGAAAAGAGCTCTGAGAATCACTTGAGATATCAAATAAAATGATGAGAAGTACCCTATCTTACCCTACAGACTTGGCTCAGATTCCCTGGTCTTGAAGATATCACTGTTCTTTATGGCTTTAACATCATATCCAAGCTGAGTTCAGCTTGTCTTGTGTTCTTCTCATACAACCCTGCTATAACAGCATCATTGCTCTTGCAAGATCTCTCTATTGCTCCTTATTCTAATTCTTTTGCAAAACAGACAATGATGTTGTGGGGAAGGTAAGCATGCTTCATTGTGGTCTTATAACTCCAAGAAATACTATTGACCCACTGCATGAATTCTTTCTCTGGACAGTTTTGGACAGAAAACTACAACTAACAGAATACTTACACAGACAACAGTAAGGCAAGATTTATAAGTTAGATTTCAAAGTTTGTCTGGAAGTAGCTGGACTGTACTACAGAATACATTATGTTTACAGAAGAAGGGTGCGGAGCTAAACTTGTGTCTGTAGACTTCTCCTGCTGTCACACCTAGACCATATAATACGTCCATCCCTTCCTCCCAAGGAAGACTTGTATCTCAGCTCATCATATACACAAAACTGCTCACTCCACTCATTGCTTTGAGGCATTTAAAGGTATGAAGAAACATTTTGAGATTATTTGCAGAAATGTGACTGTGTGTCCTTTTCATATAACCCAGTTATGGCAATAACACACAATTTTTGATGAAAGAACCCTTTGTTATGTCTGCCTTTGTAAAAGATTTGAAAACAAAGTACATATTGACATCACTTTAAGCACCGAGAAGAATGTCTGCTGCTATCAGGATGGTGCTAATTGCATTGCTACATAAATAGTTCTGTTCAGATTAGTTTCTGTTTACCAATATTCATTTGCAGCTTTTTCTAGAAAAGTCTTTTGTTCCATTCAAATTGCTTCATCAAAGAAAAATTGTTGAGAATTTCTCCTCCTCTCACCTCCCTGCCCTTATTAAAAGATTTCCCACAAATAAGAAAAAAATAATAAGCATTAGCGAAATAATGAATGGCACCTAAACTTCCCTTCCCTAATTGCATTCTGTAATTACAGGTTGCTGTACAATTAGAATCATTTCATTTTAACATTGCTGGACTGTGTAAGCACCTAATGCCTCTCACGGGGTTAAGTATAATGTCTAGTACTTCTTGCTTTTCTTAAACTTCTATTACCATGAAATGGGGAGGGAAAAATCTTTATAGCAACAGCAAGAATTGCTACATCAGAATCTTTAGTGCAGTGCCAAGCATTCTGAGTCTCCCTCATATTGCCTAGTCTGTGTTTGATAAACACCAGCATCCGTTTCTAATCCCAAGTCATGTAGTCAATCCGACTCCGTTTAAAGCCAAGAGGAAAGAAGAGCTAATGCTGCAAGGCAGAGTGCTTGCCCAGAGAAACTGCTAATTGTCACCAAAGCCAACTGCTCTCTGGGAGACTGGCAGCTGAGAAGGTGGATGGTGAGCATGCCCCGCCCACTACCTGCTTCTCAGACTCTTATTTCAATTGTGAGAGTCTGAAAGAGTAGTGAGCATTGCTGCAACTGCATTCATGGCTGTTTGTAGCTTGGATTGATCTTGTTTCCATTCAAAACACCACTGTTGCTAACACCAGACTGCTGTGAATCTTACTGAATACTTTCTTCACTCTCTTTTTTTAATCTAGATGGACTTATTTCTTAATTTTTAAAAATCAAATTCATAAGTTGAAACAAGATGTGGTTTCCACTTAAACAGAAAAATTAGCTTGGCTACAGTTGATTTTTTTTCTCTTGCTATAGGTAACTAAACAAGATTGTTATGGCTTTTAATATATAATTTAACTAGACATATGACTTTATAACTTGAAGGTATAAGCCTAATATACTGTGACTATTCATGCTGCTAAGATATCAGATACCATGCTTTTTTATGAAAGAATAGGAAGTGTCTATTAGAACATCTGGGAGTGGATATATAGAAAAAGACTACAATCACTAGAACTAAAACTACTATTACCAGAGCAAAAGAAAAAAAAATTAAAATAAAGCAGAGTTAAACTAGAGTAAGGCAACTAGTTGTTAACAAGTTAATAAACTCCAAGAAACAGAATTAAATCCTAGAGATAAGTTGTGCATCTCAGATATCATGCATTTTAACTGTTTGGATATCACAGAATCTGATATCACATACTCAGTTTTGTTGTGATTTAACCTTTCTTTCATTTTAAGAAAAAATTGATTTTCGTTAGAATATTCTATAATCTTCTAGTAACTTAATTTGACTTCTTCTGCTATGAATTTAATATAAGCAGGAATTTTCTGTGTTCTTTATGGGCACTATCAATGCCTACCAAACAGATAAGGTTGGAAGGCAGACACGTGAGGCAGTTAAATGGCACTAGGATTCTCATTACATAGAGTAATTGAGATCAGTGCTCCATGATGCCATTCACAACCCAGGCAGCTATATGACAAGCGTGTGTGTGTGTGTGTGTGTGTGTGTGTGTGTGTGTGTGTGTGTATGAGCTAGGGATGAAAACAGTTGTTCCAATGACCTGGCCAACCGACAAGACTGAGTCACAATTCAAAGGCAAAAAATTAGATGTCAACTAACTGGGAGCTGCTCTGTAGTGCTGGGACCAAACCGAGGGTTCTCAGATGTTAAACAAGTGTTTCCCCTAGCACTGAGCTACTTCTCCAGTCTCAATGTTTTACAGAGTAGAAAAAAATCCTCAGATGCTGAGTACAGAGGTTTGTATTTGCTATGATGAAAACTTTAAAAATTTACTATGTATTTATTTTAGATTTGCACAAGTGGTAACAGAAACAGTTTGATGGATGATATTTCTGGAGTCTGGGCGATCTTGGCAAGGTGAACTGATAGAAGCACCAAGAATACATTACACAGAACTAAATCTAAATTCTGGGTTTCTAGCTGTATTTGTCTACTATAATGGCAGGTAAAGAATGTCACAGAAATAATCTACAAGCTCGAGCAGTATGAAAAGACAATATCACAGTGGGTGAGAGACAAGCACCAAGTATTGGAAAGAGAAAAGCAGATGCAGGAGTAGAGGCGACTTTTTGTTAGTGAGATGAACAGAATGTGGAATAAAAATGAAGGAAGCCTTTGGGACTCAGAGGCTCCAGACCCTTCTGAACACAGCAAGATGAGCTGAGGACGGAAAGACAAATGTGGAAAAGCCCTACCCGCTTCTCCCAATCCACAGAATCCACAAGGTGGAGTGAAGATTTTCTCCCAGGAGACATAGATATGGGTAATATTTGAGAGAGTTTGAGAGATTGAACATCAAAAGAAAATTGCACACCAAATTTACTTCTTTTGCCATTTCTACTGTGAGAAGTAGAATTATTAGGTCTGTATCCAGAAGAAAAGATAATACAGCATTCTAGGGAAACTAGACTTCATCTAGGGGTAAATCCAGCCAAATATTGATATTTGGAAGTTGCTCGAGTATGAAATGGCCAGGTCTCAACTGTTCATCCATCTGAAACAGGGTCAATTACTCTGCCTGTGCACAGTGAGTTTTTGACCAGAACTGTAGTTTCTTCTTTCTCATTTGGGATTCTAGAAAACCATTCCCTGGAATCTGATGAACCTTTGAAGGGAAAAATACTCAGAAAATTAAGGCAGGAAAGAGAATCCTCAAAACTGTGACTAATGGGTAAAAGAAAAGGAGGCATGGTTTATCCAAGAAAAGGGGAATTATAAAAAGACTATACAGTGTCTATTACTGTAAAGAGAAACCATAACCTAGGCAACTCTCACAAAGGAGAGCATTTAGTTGGGGCTTGCTTACAGTTTCAGAGTTTAAGTTTACTGTCATCAAGGCAGGGAGCAAGCATGGCATGCAGGAAGTCAAAGTGCTGAAAAGTAGCCAAGAGTTCTACGTCCATATCCAAATCAACAGGAAGAGAGAGCTACTGGGCCTGGTTTGGGTCTTTAAAACCTCAAAGCTCATCCTCCAGCAAGGCCATACCTTCTAATCCCTTCAACTAGTGCCAAACTCTGTTGACCAAGCATTCAAATAGATGAGCCCATGGGGGTTGTTCAGTATTCAAACTACAGTATTCAAACTATGGCAGGTAAGAAAAGAGAACATTTAATGATGTAGAAAAAAATCTCTCAGAAATATAAGCTATAAACAAAGAAAACACAGGAGAAAAGCATCAGGCCTTGAAGGGATACCTGTTAAATACCTTATGAATAATTTGACTTTTATCAGAGGTAGTTTTATTTTTAACCCATGTTACTTCAGAGAAATTTTCACTTAGGTAACAGAAAAAATCAGGAAGTCTGGCCTTTGCTTTGCTTCACCACCTGCTAAGTAGTTCTGAGGCATTTGTTCCCATCAGCTGAACTCAATCCTATCTGCTTTCCTCCAGTCTCCTCTTCCTTGATGCAGTGCTCAATTATCTTTTGAGTACTAAGTTCACTTTGACAGAAATTTCAACAACTCTTGCAAGATGAAAACTGCTACAGTGTTTTATACACATTAAACAATATTTCACATTTTATCCATCATGTTATACAAGCAGATAAATTGTATTATAGTAATGAACATACACTGAGTCAGATTCACCTGAGCCTTATTAGTTCACGTGATGCTGTGTGTGATGATGCCAAATGCGGCCTTCAGCCTTGTTTTCTTTTTTCTAATTTTTTAATTTTTTTATTGAGCTTTATATTTTTCTCAACTCCCCTTTCTTCCTCCCCTTCCCCTTCTACCTTCTCCCATGATCCCCATGCTCCCAATTTACTTAGGAGATCTTGTCTTTTTCAACTTCCCATGTAGATTAGATGCATGTATGTCTCTGTTAGGGTCCTCCTCCTTTTTGTCTAGGTTCTCTGGGATTGTGAACTTTTGTCTAAAAGCCTGAGTACATATTATATTTGTCTTTCTTGGTATGGGTTACCTCACTCAATATGATGTTTTCTAGATCCATCCATTTGCCTGCAAATTTCAAGCAGCTTACAGAACGGTACTATCTTATGTTTCTGTTTTATTATTTTCACTTGAATCTTCATTCTCTTTACTATTTTCTAATCCCCATGCTCCAACACTGGTAAGTGGTATTTTTGTTGAAGTTGGTCTATGACAGTTTTAAAAATAAAAATAAATCAGAATTTTAGGTCAAAGTCATGAACAGCCACAATTGTTAAGTGAGTAGCTTAGGCACACAGAGGTCTGAGCCAGGACAATTCATTAGTTATGAACTGTGGGCCACAACCGCAACCATCCCCAGCTTTAATGGTAAGTGCCCTGCTTCCAGACTGCTTCACATAGATACTGGCAGAGTAAATTTCATATCAAATTAACTTTAATTTGCTTTTTGTCTGGTGACAAATAATGAATTGTACAATAAGAATGTTTCTCAGCTCTCCAAATTTTATCTTTTGAGAACTTGATTTAGTCCCAGGCTCCACTTTTTAATTTTATTTTTTGTTGTTGTTGCTTACTTTTGCTTCTTGATGGCTAGCTTTGTTTTTGTTTCTGTTGTTCTTCTTTTTGTAGTCTAGATAATAACCCTCTGCAAATGTATAGTGGTGAAATTTTCTTCTCATTCTCCCAACTGTATTTTCACTAAAGACTTTCCACTTGAATGATTGTCACCTGTAATAAGCTTTGTCAAATGTAGTTGGACTTTCCTTTTTGTGGGACCACCAATGACACAGAGACTTAGTACTAATTATGTAATCTGGGTCTTACATTAGGCCTGTTACTATCTAGGCTTGCTGTAACTCAAATTAACCAGTGATTTTAATCTAAATTCTGCTATATGTCTTGGTTATCTCTCCTCAGTACATATGTCCAATTTGCTCCAAGTCTGTTGCCAAAATCTACCTTTCTTCTTCCCAGAGTTCTCTTTGCTCAGAAGTCCCACCTATACTCTTTTGCCTAGCTATTGGCTGTTCAGCTTTTTCTTAAACCAATTGGAAGGTGTCTTAGGCAGAGACACAACTTTACAGTGTTAATAAATATTCTGCAACAGTCATTCTTATTAACGCACCTCCCATTTTATCTGATTAAGGTTTCCAGAGCCCTCTCAACTCTTTGGGTTCTCAATATTTGTAGAATTACATCATTCTTACCCTCCACCTCAATAACTCTTGCTTATTTATCTATTTTATCAATGTCACCTCATTGTCAAGTCCTAGGCAACTTAACATCTCTCATTCCAATCTTTACTCTGTATCAAAAGTTGACTTTTCCTTGCACTTATGTGCAGAGGACCAAACTTTTCTCCAACTCTGTCTTTTCAAATGTCTTCTCTGTTCGCCCTCCCTTCAAATGCATGCATTTCCTGAAAGGGCTATTTTCAGCCTTGCTTTCTTTCCTAGCTCCTACACACAGAAGAATTAGCATAATCAACATGTTCAGCTTTAATCATTATGCCTGTTACTCTACATTTATTTTGATGGTTTGATTTTGGTGATATTTTTTAATTTCTGCATATTTGTGTGTGAGTATATATGCTTTTGTGTGTGCATGTACACGTGCTGTCAGGTACATAGTGGGCAGAAGTTACTGTGCAGTGTCCTCCTCTATAATCTCTCATAGTTTCCAGTTAAGCTGGAAGCTCACAAATTCCAGAAATTCTACTCTATCAACCTCCCATATAAATGTATAAAAAGTTGTCTGGTTTCTTTTGTTTATATGTGTGCATGTACTCATGTGTATGCATGTGCGCATCTGAGAGAGAGAGAGAGAGAGAGAGAGAGAGAGAGAGAGAGAGAGAGAGAGGGAGGGAGGGAGGGAGGGAGAGAGAGAGAGTGCATGATGCTGGGATCTTAAGTTCAGTCCTCAAGATTGCTCAATAAGCCCCCTTAACCATTGAGCAATCCCTCCAGTTGATCTCTAAATGCTTGTCTAGTTTTCTTCAGTAATTATTACTGAAATTCATATACACATTTTTGGTGTGGGTACATACTAGAAAACAATGCTGTGAGTATCTAACAGTCTAAATATATACTTATAGTTTAGGAATACGTAAAAAGCAGTGTACTCATTAGAAATAGGTAGGTATACACACCAAATAATATGCACAAAATATAGTCATATTAATTACTGTTTTGAAAAAGTGGGAATAAACCTGGTATAGGGGTACCTACCTGAAATCCCCAGGATTTGGGAGGATGAAGCAAAAGAAACACAAATTTGAGACCAATCTTAGTTACAGATTGAGTTCAAAGCCAGCCTGAGCTGTATATTGATATTTCCCAGTAATAAGTAAATAAATAAATAACCCACATAAAAGAAACAACATATTGAAGCAACCCTAATGAGTACAAGCAGGAGAAATGAACGTGCAATCTATTCCTCCACCAGAATACTGTGTAGTACCAAAAATAAAACCCACTGAGAATAGCACCCCAGAAGCACCTGAAAACAAAGAAAATTAAACAAACACAAACAACTATGGGCCCCCTGATTTCATTAAGTTAATGAAAACGGGCCAATCGCAGTTCTGGTGTACTTGGTGTAGAACTCTGGGAGTCTAGATTACTACACATATGAGACCATTCCATAAATTTTCACAAGCTGTGCATATAGCTGCTTGTGAAATGAACTTGAGCTTCAGTCACCATTTGGTCACCTGTCATCTCTTAATTAAGACATTTGCTCCAAGATTTCTTGGGTTCAGTCTCATAGAGAACAAACCTTCAGGGGTGTTGCCATCCTGCCATGTAGCAAACAGAACTACACTTTCTAAGAACATTTCAACGTCCTCTGAATCATTACTCAGACATAGAAATTACTTTGTCCTTTTGGAAAACAAACACTTAAAGATATATAATTGTCCCATCATTGTCATTTTTGCTAGGTAACACTGGCGATAAGTCATGATTTTCACTTAACTGAAAGATGCCTGCAAACACTCCATCTCTCGGTGTTACTTCCAGCCCATATCACTTATGCTGATTCTCATTTTTCATGAGAATGTTGCAAGTCAAGTTCCATAAAACCTGAAATTACTTTCATGGTTTTTCAGAAAATTGCTTTCTGGAGTTCAGTCCTTTATGACTTAACTTTAGTGTGATTTTGTAATTTCTTAATAAATAAAAAAACCTCAGTTCATCTAAGGAACTGTGAAGGTAAATGGACATTAACCTCTTCTGAAACAAATGCGGTAATTGGGCTAAAAGACATTTGCCTTTTAAATGGAGTATTATTGAAAGAGCATTCCTTTTTGCCTATTAATTGGGTTCTCCAATAATGCAGAGGGGAAAAAAGCCGAAATAAGGGTCAAGTCTAGAGAAAGTTCTTCAAAAAGATGGCATGCTATTGAAAGGAGCGTTAAGATCTTAAATGAATGGTTTTATATGCAACATTTAGGAAACCAGGATGCTTTCATAAGGATATACATTTAATTGTACTTGTGGTTCTTTGAATGGATGTTATATTCTGCCAAAGCTGCCTTGCTTTTCAACATCTGTCTTCCAGTCCAGTGTAGCCAGTACTTTTCGGTCTTGCCCACACTTTCCCAAATAAACACTCAGAGGTTTAATATTAACTATAAACTGATTGGCCTAATAACCCAGACATTATTAACTAGCTTTTACAACTAAATTAACCAATTTCTCTTAGTCTGTGTTTTACCAGGATGCTCGTGGCTTATTACCTCACATCTTGCTTCCCTTATGGCTGCTGGCATCTCCCTGACTCTGCCCTTTTCCCTGTGTCTCTGCATGGATTTCCCACCTGTTTCTTTTCTGCCTGGATCTTGATCAAATCAGCTTCTTTACTATCCAATGTTAATAAAACATATTCACAGCACACAGAAGGGCATTCCAAGATAGTCCAGGTTTCTAATATTTTTCAAGGTTCTTACTCATTTCATTTCAAAACCCACTACTTTTGTGTAATAATTTGCCACATTTAGACCACAATTGCACACATTCTCAATGAACCTTCAGCTTACAAAGACAACTAGCTGAACAAGGAGCTTCTAGAATCGTCAAATCTCTGTCTCCCCAACTTTTTGTGTTTAGATTCACCTTGGTGATAGGGATCTGGGCTCAGATCCTCAAGTTTTTTTAGCAAGCAGATTACCAACTGAACCATCTCTCTACAATTGTTACAGGAAGACCCGGACTATATCTTTATGATAAACTAGATACAAATAGTATGCTGTTAAAATATCCAAAATCAGAAGCTGGAAAAATGGTTCCTCAGTTAAGAACAACTTGCTCTTTCAGAGGACCAGGGTTTGATTCCCAAAATGCACATGACCTCTGACAACCTCCAAGGAATCCACAGGCAAAACACACACACACACACACACACACACACACACACACACACACACACACACGCACACACACTTATTCTTTCAAAAACAATTTAAAATTTTAAAAACCAGTAAATGTAGAATTTTAATTACTTATTCTTTAGTGGTTTAGCTCCAAAGCATGGAAATCCTTCAGAAAATTAACCTTGTCCTGTCTTAACATACACACGGGCACATTATTTAATCATGTGGGAAAATACAAACTTTATAGTGGCTGCTACATCTGAGTACATATTATTCTTACCTGAATATATGATAACTGCATATATATTTTAGAATATTAGCCAGTGACTACCTTAGTTTTTTATTACTGGGGAAAAAAATTTAAAGTACTCTCGTTAGAAACAGTAAAGGTTATCTTGGCTCATGAGTTCAGAGACTCCCTAGCAGCCATTCTGCCTATTCTTTAGGGCCTGTTTCAGTGTACACACATCACGGTGGGAATATATAGCAGAAGCCTGCCTATTCCATGCATCTGGAAAGCAAAAGAGAGAAAGGAAGAAGCTAGAGCTACAATGACCACTTCAAGGATACACCCCGGTGTCTTACCTACCTTCTAGTCAGATAAACCTTTAGAGATATTTCTGCCTCCCTATAGCACCTTACGCCAGAGCAAAGCCTTTATCGCCTGGGCCTGAGGAAATGTCTCAGGTCCAAGTTACAGTGACAGCCCACCTCTGAAATCTGAACAGATCTGTGATTGGACCTGACGGTAAAATCGTTGAAATATACACACCCAACTGAAATAGGGCTGAGAAACATTTCCCTAAAACTAAAGTATACAAGAGCTAAAGTTAGCCATGTTGGCCACCCAATTTCTTTCACATAACATAGCAGAGAAGTTTGTAACGTTTTACCTTCCAAAATCACTATGGCAATACAAAATCCTCTTGATCAATTTTCTGCCAACTTGCCTGTAAAATGAAAGACAAGGCATTCTTTTGCAATTTTTTTTTCATCAAGAAGAAAGAATAGGTTGACAGAAGAGAACGGTGAACAGGGGGTAGCAGTGCCTGGGTGAACAAGTTAATAAGATGATAATAAGGTTAATAAGGTGAGTGAGTCCTCCTTATTTCAGGCACAGCTTTCAGTGGTTGCCCTTTCTCCCACATCCTTAAGGCCTCCACCAAATACTAGAGGGTGCACCGGTGCACGGTGAATTGTTAGCAAAGATTTCTGTGTTTTGAGAAGGGACTTAAGGAGAGCCCTCAGCCCCATCTTGTGCATATTCCCACATGTTCTATTTTTAGCTGTCAGTAGTTTAAAGCTGGTTTGGACATTTAAAACATTTAAAAATTGGAGAATACAAACAGATACTAGCATTCTATATTTTGCAATTTAGTACTTTTGTGTATCAGAGTTCTGGTCTGGAAAGAATTCAGTTCTATATGACAAATGGCTCGAGATATTTGTCTAGAAATATTAACCTGAGGATTTGATTCACTGGGGACGTGAGGGACGTTTCCCAGATGAAGATAACATTGATCTCTATTTCACCACTGCTGAGATGCAATCTTCAGATATGTCAGAAAGAAGAGTGAAAGGGAAGTGTTAGCGCTTCTAAGAGAAAATGTCAAAAGGAAGGGCATCTACTATAAGCTGAATTTGGCAACAAATCTCGAGAATCACAAAAGAGTGAGTGTTCTCATTAGAGAAGTTCAGAAGGACACCGCAGGTTGTCATCTAGACTCATCCACCTCTGTATAGTGAAGGAAAGAGTAGCACCAGCCAGCTCAGTCAGTGGCTCGCAGGACTGAACTTAGAGAAGAGATAGGCTGCTAGGCTGCAGGCTCTAGTTTCTCAATACCTCTGATAGGGATCCATTCTACAGAACGAATACTATTAAAATAATGAGGATAGCTGTCTGATAATGTTAGACCTTACAAAGGTCTAGAGTCCCAAAGGAAATAGATGGGGACTTAGGGATGTCAGGATGCCACTCCCCTGTCATTGTGTTCCTATTGCAGTTTGAGAACATCCGGAAAAGTACAGAGCAGAATCCTTTCCCAGCAGTGTCACTGAGGCAGAAAATCATGATGCTAAGTGTGCACAAAGATGCAGACTAGACTCTAAATATCCACTTCAAGTTGCTATGGTTTTGTACCATCCCATGGCATGCCAACTTTTTTCTCCATGAAATGAAAAGAATTAAACCGACCTTACCAGGACATTGCAACATTTAAATATGCGCCAAATATTCAAGATAACACATTCACAAAACATTTTAATGGCCTACACAAAAAAAGTATCATCACTGAATGATAGGATAGTTGATTTACAGTATGTAATGAACCCTTAGGAAACTGTGGGAGAGAATATCTTAGTAAAACGCCATCCAGAATAGAAGACAGGCAGCCTGATCCTGAAGTTCTTGTACTTTTCATATGTGTTCTATCTTTTAATGGGAGGGGGCACAGGGGTCCAAGTAGATTCTTCCAGATGCGTCATAATTTTGGAACCGTCTGAAACTTCAGAGCAGGTTTTATTTTGCTTTCCATTGTTATCACTGAAGACAGATCTAAGCTGAGATAGTTGTCTGAACAGCAAATTACTCCTTCTTAACTAATGTAGAGAAAAAATTTTGTAGCAGACTTCCACCCTTTTGTTCCTTTCTCCCACACAAGCACAAAGGAGAATCCAGACAATACAGTCTGAACAGCTAGTTACATCTTATTCTGTCTGGATTAGAGTGTCCTGTCACACAGTTCCTCACAAAGCCTGAGCCCTGTTTTACAAGCAGTGGCACATGGCAGCAGTCTCCCCGAATTGGGGCTAGTTTCTTCCTGACCATCGTTTACCTTGGGAATGTTTCCCAGAAATATAAGTGTACTGGTACACTATGAAATTTGTGTATTTCAAACTATGCCAAATGACTTGCAGAAGTTCTAGTCTAAGCATTATGATAATGAAATCTTTACTCCTCTAAAGCACATTGGGTATCAAGAAAGAAGTGAAATAGTAAATGGTTGGAAACAGAACTTTAGGAATGAAATGTCCCTGTTCTACTCACACCATGTTTACTAACTCTCTGCTTTTGCTCTTCTCTTGTGACTACTCTTGCAAATTGAACTCAGTAACAATAGGATATCATCAACTGAAGCCATTGTTCATGCCAGAGGATATTAAAATACAAAGGTATAAAGTTAATGTAGAACATTTGTACCAGGTCCCTGTTTGGAACTCAATTGGTGAGTCATCTTTTAAATCAACTAAAAC
Source organism: Microtus ochrogaster (assembly GCF_000317375.1). NCBI lineage: Eukaryota > Metazoa > Chordata > Mammalia > Rodentia > Cricetidae > Microtus > Microtus ochrogaster. The sequence continues at coordinate 109,713,518 of NC_022009.1, forward strand.
CTATTATAAAGCAAGAAGAGGAGTTTTAAAAGCATCTAAAATAAACTGATACCAGGTTGATTGGATAATAAACTCCTACAAGAGCTGTAATAATAGATCATACCTTTGCTTCGGATCAGAGCATTAAAAAAAATGAATCCATGATTTAAAAAAAGTAGTCACAAGCAAACACTGACCAATCACAACACTAACCTGTATAGAAATCAAATTTAACTCTCAACTGCGTATTTCTTTTTCAGTGGGAAACTTTCCACTCATTTTTCCCCTTTCATCTTCATTTGCATGACGGACACAGGATGGGATGCCTTCAAGATGCATTGTTTGAATCTTGAATTGTCCACTTTTTATATCTATGTAGTTATGTTGTAAATAACCAGGATTGATTCTTAAGTCATTAGATTAATTTTACCTTTGGCACTGTGGGTACTATGTGTTATTGGAATGAAATGTGCATTCCTTCTGCCTGAAATAGGGAGGCCATGGGGATGCCTTCAGTTTAAAAAAAAAAAAAAGCATTTTTTTTTTGCTTGAAAAGGAAGGACGTGGATATTAAGAGAAGCCATCCTCCTAACTGCAGAGCATGCCTGTCTGCATTGGTGCCCAGCCACTAATACTAGCTAAGGGAGACACTGTGTCTACTCACTTTATCTAGTAGAAACCAAGCAGATAAAAATACAAGATCATAAACCAAGGCTGCTACACTCGGCACTGTTAAAAAAAAAATAGCTTCAAATGGCATGTTTTTCCAACATAGCTGAACACGGCTCATGGTAAGACATGCTCTATTGGCTCGCTAATATGACTACGTGAAGATAATAAGACTTACTGTTTATTTGCTCAATTGTGTTATTGAGTTTCTTCTATGTGCTCAAACATCTAGTTAAGAAGCAACGTATTATGTTCCCTTCTTCAAGATTATCCTGAAAGTAGAGCAAATATGAACACACCTCTATGGGGAGCATCTATGCTCAGTGTACAGCTATGGCAAATCAAGAGATAGTTGGCGATCTAGATATTGGTCCTAGTGGGGATTTTATTTGTTTATTTCTATTTTTTAGAAAGATGCGGTAGGTGAGCAAATTTCCTTGTCTTGTAACTGACATGTTATACTTGTTTTTAAAAGAAAGAGTGCCTGAAATGCCCTCTATAATCTAAGAAAGCGCTGCCCTTATTACTCACTTGTGATGTGCTGATGGTAATGTCTGCTTAAATTCTAAATTTCCCTGAAAAATGTCGCACTGTGACTATGCAGTAGGTTACACTTTAACAAATGAGACTGCAATCACTTGATGCTACTGGTTGATTTCATAAATAAAAGAGAAAAAGGGAATTACACGGATAAAATTATGATTTACATAGTAAGCCACTACTGGTAGAATACTAAATCCTTGCTAGTGTTGGGACAGAAAAGGAATACTAGGAAGGATGAGAATGTTAGTGGAGAAAGTGTACTCTTGTTTTTCTTTTGAACAAAAAAATCATAATTTCTTGATCTGTAAAGCTCAAATTCATTTTCAAAACAATCATAGTGCTAAAGACTGATATAAAGCTATTTTCGCAATAACAGATTAAGAAAAAATATGATTGACAATGATTCTGTAAGCAAAGTACATATGCCTTTACATATATTCATAAATTGAAATAAAGATATTTTATCCTGTCATTCAAAATAATAACATCATTTAGCAGTATTCTTTTCACTGAGGATTGCAAAGATGTAAAAGTTTTTCTTAATTATTATGCAGTTTCAGTAAATAAACATCAGAGCAGGACATTAAAAATGAGAAACTGAAACTAATGCACAAAAATGCAAAACCATCATATCTATGGTTTTCAGAGATACGTCTTTTAAAAAGGGTCCAAAAAACAACATCTCCTTTTTAATTCCAACTGGCTCCCTGAGCCATCTTTGCCTGGCAGCAATATGACATTAAAATCCTTCACTGCTGAGAGACAAATATTGTCTTAATATTTGTATTCCTTCTTTATGATCAGCAATTTGGTTATTAAAGGGATTTGGCAAATGCTTTTGCTTCTCTGCAGATGCAGGGGAACAGGCATTAATCGTCCAATGTGATTGTAAGTCAGAATAATAACTGAGCTAGTTAGGAGGATGGCAAGAGGCACTGAACCACTATGGACAAAACAAAACGTGTGAATGAGTCACTGGCTGGATAGCACAGAATGTCAATTTCCTCAGCAAGGTTCAGCAGAAAATAGAAATAATTTGAAGTAAGAAAAAAAATGTGTTGATGTGGTGTGCTGAAAAGCCTTTGAAAAGACAGGCTTCTCTATGTGAGTGGAATATTAACAAACGCAGCAGCCCAGGGTTGCTAACAAGAAACACAGACACTGGCATACGCCTGTGCCAACCCAGCATCAGAACCAACTTGCATGAATTGCAGCTGAGCAGCTTTTATGAGCTGAACAGAGAAAAACCCACCTTTACCTCCCGCCATCCCCAAACTCCAGAAGATTCTCTCTAATATTCTGTAAGTTGCTAATCACTCAAAATTAAACCCACTTAATAGCCTCAATGAATTCACTACATAATTTACTGTATAATAATTTCCTATAAAATTATTATTTGTGTAGGGGTGTACCCATTGTCAATCTAATAAAAAGCTTTTAATGTAATAAATAAAACAATGTTCCATTGTTATTTCTGCAGTTATAAATATAATACAGAAAAGTGTTGTCTATTTCTTTTGTTTTTATTCCCTTTAGGAGATGTAAAGTTATTTTTTATTTGATAGATAGTAAAATTAGAACCTTACATCTTTAAGTTAGCAAGTCATAGTTATTCTCTGAAATACATTGTTTCTTCCTACCTATATGAATTTAAAGACACTCAGAAAACTCATCAAAAGGACCCCACAAAGACACATTGTTATCTGCACTTTCTGATATATTCTGAAATCAGTGCTGGTATAATTATTTAAATCTGTTTATTTTCACTGGAAGAAGACTTCAAAATGATAAAGTGGCAAAAAAATCACCTTTTATAAAAATTGTATAATACTTATATCAAGATAAAAATCCAATAGCTGTCTGCCATTTTGATGCTACACATTCAGAATTCACATTCACTATATACAGACATACACATACAGATATAAATACTTTAGTGAGGGTCATAGGTTTGTCCCCAGAAAGCCATATTTGTCCACACATTTTAAGTAAGCCAATTAAAACACCAAAATTAATAGTAAAAGTAGAAAGAGGAAATTTACACAATATGTAATTGTATTCCTTGTTGAAAAATGGATAGGACTGGATGGATATCATTATATTAAATGTAATAAACCAGATTCATACATACAAATATTACATTTCTCTCTTTTATTATTGCTAGAACATTTTACATAATAAAATATGATATAGCATATATAGAATAGTGTGTGTTTGTGTGTGTATATATGTGTGTAATATAATCAATAGAGAGATGAGTGGGAAAATACGACAAACAAGAAGGGGAAAATGGGACAGGAATGAAAGGAGTGTGGAAAAGGTTGAATATGATCCCAGGCAATGTTACATTTGAAAGACTTGTCTACAAAACCTAAAACTATGTACAATGGCCATATGCTAATTTTAAAATTTGAGTAAAAATCAGAATGAAATTAAAAATCTAATTGATTTCTTCCTTTTTAAAAAACTAAGTGGCATCTAGCATGGGATCTGCAAAATTGTTCAGAGCAGTTCAGGCAGAGTATTTGAAGGAAAAGAGAAAAAAATAAGAAAAATCAAAAAAGTGGGGGAAATTGAATGGATTGAAAAAAGAGATTGATTAGTGTAACTGAGGGCTAAGAACAAAATATTAAAAATACTGAAAAAGCAGGCACTTTACTCTTAGCAATTATGGGGCTAGATGGTACTGGAGAAGAGAAGTAACATTATGTAAACAGTAACAACAACAACACCTTCACCACTCCCACCGTGCTCCAACCAGCTGCAGAGAGAAATGGAAGATGAGAAGTCGCAGTAGCTGAAAAGCCTCAGAATCTTGTCTTTACATTGACATTCATTCTGAAGTTAAGAAAAGATCACTATGGCAGTGTTTCCACTGTGCGTGTGCATATATATGCAAATATATATGTATGTATGTATGTATGTATGTATGTATGTATGTATGTATGTATACACACACACATATGGGTTCAGTGTGATGCTTGGATCATGTACACTTTGTGAGATGTATAAATCAGGCTGCTTTGCATAGACGGCCTAAAACTCCTCCCACTTCCTTCTCCCACCACAGATCCTCATTTTAAAATCCACTGGTGTGTGAGTCTTTTATTTCCCAGTGTTCATTAACCACAGCATCTCCTGGAGACATTGACCTGTGGACAAATGAGTGGTAGCAACAGTCAGGATCTCGTCCCACAAAGGAATTTCGGGGAAGGAGATTCATGGTTAGATGTGAGCAGAAACAAACATTGAGCAGGTAGCCAAAACAACCGCAGGGAATGTTGAAGATGACATAGGATCCAAATTTTGTAAGTCATGCTAGAAAAGTTATTTAATATTTTTTTGGAACTGGTTAGGACTCTCATTCCTACTTGGCCCATACAAAAATCCTGAAGTAGTGGGAAGAAAGAATTTGTCTTTTGTCTTGGAGTTAGCCTAAGACAAGTGCTTAACTATAAATATACTTCTTGGATTCCTAGCTGGACTCAGAATCAGTGGAAATAAGGAAGGGGGGGGTGAGAATGCTTAACAGAACTCAAAGGCAGGATGTGCCATTCATAAAATTCATGACAAACCACCTAATGAATACAATGGATTTTTTATTTATTGGCTTGTCTGGTGATTTATCTTACAAAACCGTTTTCTAGATTACATTAGTGAACTGAATGGGATGAAAACAAAGAAGGAAAACATTACATCACCAAAGGATCCTTTGTGTAGGAAGAAGGATCTTGGACTTTGCCGCCTACAATTCCACAGTGACAATGTCACAGAGCATTCTTAGATTTTCCAAGGACTGAGACCTTCTAGAAAGGCCTTGAATGTGCCTGTAGGCTGTCATACTACTGATTTGTGTGTGTGTGTGTGTGTGTGTGTGTGTGTGTGTGTGTATTTCACTCTAGGAGGAGGTTCCTTAGTTATTCCTAACAGCAAACTTTGTCTTTTTCGCCGCATTATAAAAACACACTCCATATAAAAGGTTCAGTTCTATTTTCAAGTTAGAACATTCTCTCCTCTGAAAGCATTTACCACATGTTCAGAATTTTACTTGGACTGACTTGCTCGAGCATGGGAATCATAGAATTGAAAGCAACACTAAGAAATGGAAGCCAAACTTGGAACTTTAGCTTAGTGTCTCCTGAAGTCTGGCAAATGTTGCACCTAAACTCTGTAAAATACTGCCAGTGTTCAGAAACAAATTTTGAATATTCAATAATTTTTCTTGCAAGATGAAAAGGATATGGGGATGCTAGTTGAATGGGCAGCTTTCTGTACCTGGTTAGCTATACACACGATTTTATTGAAAACAGATTAGGAATCATATGGTAACTGTTTAACCCAGAGTGCAGTACAGCAGCTACAGCTGCGGAGTGAGCATGTCACTGTCTCTTGCCAAATTCTACAGAGACCATGAGACCAAGAATTGATCTTATTGCTAAATGAGATTAAGAACACGAACCCAGCATGCACATATTTCAATATTCTCCAAATCTGGACAGAAGGCAGAATGCAATCAGGGTGAAGGAACTCATACTCTCATATCATCCACCCACGGCCACATCTGAGTGCTGAATGCTTGGCAGACTAAATATTAAAATATTGTTTGCTCTTATTCATAAACAATTCAGTTGCAAAGTAAGTGATCTTTCTTTCTTTAAATAAAAATAGCCCAGCTCCAAGCCATGGCCTTTCCTTGACTGCTGAGTTTTTTTTTTTTTCTTTCTTTTGTTCTTGTTTGCCAAGACAGGGTTTCTCTGTAGCTTTGGGGCCTGTCCTGGAGCTAGTTCTTTTAGACCAGGCTGGTCTCGAACTCACAGAGATCCGCCTGTTTCTGCCTCCCAAGTGCTAGGACAAAGGCGTGCACCACCACCTCGCGACCGACTGCTGAGCTTTTGACCAATTTCATAACATCCAAAGTAAGTGTCCTAGCAGAACTCTAGGGTCAATGCTATTAGGGAGGAACTTTGCTTTCACTTACAAAATGGAAGGAACTGTGCTGGAAAATCATAGTTATGAATGGTAAACAGAGAAACCAGAAGCTGACTGAAGAATGTTTATGATCAGAAAGGAAGCGAAAGAGGAGAGGGGAGACAAGAATTACAACTTTTCTTAATAAATTATACTGACTTTAGGTATTTTTTTCCATTCTGCAATATAATAGAAATATATTAATTACTCTGGAAAAACGAAGAGCAGAATTTTGGAAAATTCCTTTCATGGAAAACTTGCATCCAAATCTCAACATCTAAGTAAATGGGCATTGTGGAAAGACATTTGCCGTGACAGTTTTTAAAGAACCATAGCAGATGTATTCATTGTTGGAGTCAAATCAATGATCTGTTTAAATCCTTGTCATTATTCCTATGGTTCAGACTCTGATTCAGTCTTTATATAAAGACTTAAAAAAAAAAAACAGAAATAAAAAGCCCGCATGGGCTCTAAGACAAGTATTGTTTGCTAAAAAATTTTAAAGAGCACACTTGCACACTAAGAGAAGCATCATTTGAATGTCACTTACCAGATATACTGACAATTTTAGTTCTAATTGTTTTGAATTCTTGAGTGTGGACTGATTATCATCGTTAATGGAATAAATGATTTATTATAAAGGATAAAATACTACATTTATTAACCAATAAAAATAGTCAATGTTAACTATACACTCTGTGAGATATCTTCCTTACATTACTATTTAATTATTATTTTTACTCTTTGATATATGCTTATTCTTACGTTCAATGAGGTGAATTTGTTCAAACTACAGTAAAGGTAAGCTGGTATTTGAAATTAGATTTTTCTGATGCTATAGTCAATAATCGTTGTTCTGTGATATTAATATCTGTAGTCACATCTCTAAGATCCTAGAAATAATTAGCCTATCCATCTTGACACTTAATTATCTTCATGCAAATGTATTACTACCTCATTCATTTTCATGGTCTGAAAAATGTCACAAGTATTTCTTCTATCCTTTGTAGATGTATGTATTCACCTATGTCTAGACTACTTTGAAGTCTTTTGCAGTATTAAATGAAACCTCGGGGTGTTTGAAGAATTCTCTGTTTCTGTGAGGAGGATTTTTATTGCTCATAATTGAAACCTAACTTTATTTATACTTCCATGCACTCTTCCCCTGCCCAGGCCTACATATTTAGTTGCATTAGAGACCATTTGTGTACATATATAAAAGGGACAATGTATCTTTAATTGATTATATTATTTTTGCTGGGTCACTTTGCAGCTTTGAGCTATCTATACCACCACTTTTCTATCCAATATGAGCCAATTAGGAGAGTCAGAAATACACTGTGATGTTTTTCTCTCCTTCTCTTACTCCCCCTCCCTCTTTCAGTTAAAAAAGGAACATTTAATTTCAAAATTTTACAACACATCTATTGATCTAGAGAGTAATACAATATTCCCATAACCCACAATGACCCTGTCCATGAATATACAATATCTAGGGCAGCAATCTTCATAAACGGCTGTTTGCCATCTTCAGGATTCTTTTCCCATGTTACTAAATCATTTTGTAAGTTTTTTTAAAATTATTTATTTATTAAGGATTTCTGCCTCCTCCCCGCCACCGCCTCCCATTTCCCTCCCCTTCCCCCGATCAAGTCCCTCTCCCTCATCAGCTCGAAGAGCAATCAGGGTTTCCTGACCTGTGGGAAGTCCAAGGACCACCCACTCTCCATCCAGGTTTAGTAAGGTGAGTATCCAAACTGCCTAGGCTCCCCCAAAGCCAGTAGGTGCAGTAGGATCAAAAACCCATTGCCATTGTTCTTGAGTTCTCAGTAGTCCTCATTGTCCGCTATGTTCAGCAAGTCCGGTTTTATCCCATGCTTTTTCAGACCCAGGTAAAGGACATTGAGCTTATAATTCGCGATCCTAAAGAAGCTAAATAAGAAGGTGAATCCAAAGACAAACATATAGGCATCCTCCTGAATATTAACCTTCATCAGGCGATGAAAGGAGACAGAGACAGAGACCCACATTGGAGCACCGGACAGAAATCTCAAGGTCCAAAGCAGTGGCAGAAGGAGAGGGAGCACGAGCAAGGAACTCAGGACCGCGAGGGGTACACCCACACACTGAGACAATGGGGATGTTCTATCAGGAATTTTGTAAGTTTTGATGCTTACATTTTCTTTATATTAGCACAATTGGGAAAAGATCTTTACCAACTCCACATTGGGCAGATGACTGATCTTTAAAATATACAAAGAACTCAAGAAACTTGACATCAAAAGAACACATAATCTAATAAAAAGTGGGGTACATACCTAAACAATTAACTCTCAACAGATAATCTCAAATGGCTGAAAGACACTTAAGGAAATGCTAAACATCCTTAGCTATCAAATAAATGCAAATCAAAACAACTCTGATATTCCATCTTTCACCTGTCAGAATGGCCAAGATCAAAAACATTGTGTACTCTTTTTTTTTTTTCTTGCTCTGTTTGCATCACCTGGATCCAGAATTTCACATGAAGATAAAAAGTGTAGGCAAAGAGTGCCACTTGTTGGTTCCCAGCCGCTTAGCCCTGAATTAATCTCACAGAAACTTTATTATTTATATCACTGCTTGGCCCATTAGCTCTAGCTTCTTATTGGCTAACTCTTACATCTTAATTTAACCCATCTCCATTAGTCTGTGCATCACCATGAGGGTGTGGCCTACCAGCAAAGTTTCAGCATGTCTGTCTCTAGCAGCAGCTCCATGCCTTCTCCCTGATTCTGCCTCCTTTTTCTCAGCATTCAGTTTCATTTTCCCTGCCCTACCTAAGTTCTGCCCTATCAACAGGTCAAGGCAGTTTCCTTATTAGCCAATGGTATTCACAGCTTACAGGGGGGAATCCACATCAGAAGAGTGAATCAGGTACTTCACACAATGCTATGAAAGCTCAAAATATAATTTTCCCTTACAGATACCAAACTATGTAGTCAGTACTGGTGTGTGTTTAGTGCTGTGCTTGTAGGCTCTTCTGATAGAATTCCGTGTTTTCACTGCACCAAGAATGTTGGGTATATGTGACAGCTTTAGCCAAAATAATCATTAATACCTGTTCTTCATTTTAACTTGATTGCATGAAATTTTGAATTTTAGTAAAATCCAATAAGTAATTCTATCATCTTATATGGGAGAATTTACTGGAAAGTTCATCCATTTTAAACTGAGTGTTTCTCCAAGTGGCTGTTTTACTCTACCATCTTGCAGTTGCAAGACTGAAACAGCATAACCTTGTTCGCTGTGAACGGCACAGTAGAACTGAAGAACTTTCACTGTTCCAGGGGTCAAGTCACTCACACAGGTTATCCCACTAACTCTTCATAGGGCAGAACTGTCCACAAGGCTCTTCCTAGCTGCAAATAAAGGGGAGTAAAGGGGCTGCGTGGTCAGGTTTGTCTCTTGACCACCTACAGCTCCGCAGGTACCATATCTCTGCTGTATCTAACTAGGCAGCTTTGTAGAGCCGACAACACTGCATTTTCTTTTCTTTAAAGACTGTTGCTAGCTCAGCTTGCCGACAAAAAGGGTTTACTGAATTCACTAATGAATGACCTGCTCTTGCTTTTTCTTTTAAAGCATTTTACATGGCTATAACCTTGTGATTGTTTTGTGAGACTGATAATAATAATTTATACTATAGTGTTTAAAAAAAAAAGGAAGCTATCAGGGATCAGGAAATGTCCTAAAGTGTTAAAGCTACTTAGGGATAGAAGTGCAATTTTGAATGAGTCTTTCTGGAAATGAGACACTTTCTTTGTACTAAACAGCTTCCTTCATATCACTTAATTCTGAGCCCCCTGAAGGGGACAAGTCCAGGCATTTCCTGCTGCAACCTCCAATTCCTTCCCATAAAAAGTGTTCACTAGCCGTATGTCACAACCACATTGGCACAGCAAATTTCTTTCCAAATCCTGGTAGAAAGGAAGAGCACAAAATTTTTAATGATTCTAGCAACATCTGAAGCTACATGTGAGAAATAAGCTTTAGTCAGAAGTTTATGGGAAATGAATGGTTCTTCTGTAAGCCTGGTATTTTGCAGAAATGTACAGAGTTCTAGTAATCTTATTATTCTATTTAATACCTGATAATAATTATTATTGGTATGTAGAAAATTTATTTTCCTTAGGCCTATATAGCTTGGCAATTCTAAAGTATAATCAATTTTAAATTCCTTTATATACAAAATGAGAGAACATATTAATTTGTCTTGATTTTAATCTTTAAAATCTACAGAAGAGCCTAGCAAAATTTGAGGGAATAAAAATTCGATGGTATACTAAACATGAACTTGGACTAAGTTGAGTCAACAAGTCCAGATGAACTTGCGGTTTTTCCTCTATTAACTAAATCAACTAAACTCCAGAAGTAAGTTCTCATTCTGTTTAATACATGGATGGCTTTCCAGGATATCACCATTTTCAGTATGTCCTTTGCTAGGATTTTCCTTACCAGTTCAGCTGGACCTTCAGATCTCTAGATATATAAATCCAAAGTTTTAACTATCAGAAGAGAAATAACTACATTCATCTTAAATGTTTTACTGGTCTCTAGAAGGTTCTGAGAATACAAGTTCAGACTAAGCCATGACATTCCACTGATACACTTTTTATCTACATAAAATTTTAAATAGATCACTCTGAATAGCAGCTCCCTTGAGAGTCAGGTGTCAGAATTATTTTCTTAATTTCACAAGGATATAAAGGCCTTTGCACAGGAAGTTTTACATGTTACCCAAGATAATTCTCACGTAGCTTGTGTCATGACATGCTGCACAAAAGGAAACAGAATAATAAATTTTGAGGTAGGTTCTCACGATATATTCAAACCTGACCTAAAACTCAATATACAGAACAAGCTGTCCTTGAACTCACACAGATCTGTCTGTCTATGCCTCCTAGTACTGCAATTGAAGGCGTGCATCACTACAGTTGACTGGAAAATATTATTGTTGAATCAAGAAATGGCCATTAATTGCTACTAAGCATCATAATTAAAAGATCAAGGATTAAGCTATAATTAAATTCTTAAATTGTTTTGGATTCTGTGCGTATTCAGCTAATAACTCATAATTGTTGAATCTAGGTAAACAAAGAAATATGGGTAATTGAAGACACTTAGATCCTGTGCTTAGATTCTCAATTTTTCTGAGAATTTCTTGGATTTTAGAGGAATTACAGCTGTTCTCTTACAGTCTCCATTTGGTGTATGTAAGTTTTTATAGTTCTGCCATTTGGCATTGAGTTTTTCTTCAATCTGAGCTTTTTCTGATGCTTAATTTTAAGTTACCATTGTGTTTTTCACTGTTGGATGTTAATTGTGGTTTAGGAAATAAAGGTCAGATGAAAGAACCCTTTTATAGCTTTTTATTGAGTATAAACACTTTCAGTTTTCAAGGTATTTCTAGGGAAGCTTTTCACTGAGAGCTTAGCTGTCTAAAATTATGTAGAGGTGGAGAAGGAAGTGCACACTGGCTTAAATTTTATTTCACTCCTCATTGAAGATGAAAAAGACAGCTCTTTTAAGTTCAGCTTCACTGACAATGCAAAATAAAATAATTGTTATTAGAGGGATTTTTGTAAATTTGAGTATCAAATTAAAATATAGAGTGTCAATAAATCATAAGAAATATTATTTTACATATGTAAACTTTAAATTGTAACATTACATCAACTGAATATGAAGAATAATGCAGGGCTATATAAGTCAATTGATGATGAAACACTGTTCTGCTACAAAACTAATACATAAATTAATGGAAGTAAAAAGTTACAGCCATGGCTGAAACCTAATGGGAATCATGAACTGTTCAAGTTGGTCATCATTTGTGCAGAAGACATTGGACGTTGGAGAAACATGGAGCTTGAGAATGCTGAGTGGGACACTGAGAAGGTTTTCAACAGAACAGACCATGTATGCAAAGTTATAGTAGGGCTTTTCCTTCTGAAATAAAAATAACTGAATTTGATTGTTACAAAGATATTTGCAGAAGTGTGTGTGTGTGTGTGTGTGTGTAAGTGGTGTTACCTTATAATAGGTGAACCATGCCCCTCTTAGACATTATAGGCTATTCACTAAAAGCTCAGTAATAGGTATAAACTACTTCAGTTTTAGCTATTGGTCAGTGGGTCCCATAGAACACCCCCAAGTTTTCTAGGCCATTGTCTTTCCTCTTGGGTACATCTAGTTGCAGAACTAGATGATAAAATATTATTTCTTAAGACACCACATTAAGAGAAAGAAGAGAAACCAAACTATAATTAACCTGGAAACTTCATTCCTACCATGATGAAGTATACACTATTAATGAGCAAAAATATCTTATATAAATTACATCTTAATAAATCTCTTTTCATTTACATAAACTGGACTAATTCCAAAATTTATGTAAATAGAAAGCTGATTAGAGTAAAAACAGAGTTAATAACATGCATTTATTAAAATGTTCATAATATAATCATTAATTTAAAATAAGGGCATAAAATGATTTTTATAATATACTTTTAACTAGGCAAAGATTCAAGAAGCAGATAATGAAAAGCCATAGTCAAAATACGAGAGATGGTTCAGCAGGTGAAGTGTGTGCTGTGAAGCCCAATGGCCTGAGTTAAGTCCCCAGGACTCACACGGTGAAAACAGAGCTGCCCTTCATAAGTTCTCCTCTGTCCTGCACACACACAAAAGTAGCAAAAAACCATTTGCTAATAGGTTTATAATTATATTATATTGTTATTATACTATATTGTTATACTATTATTGCTATATAATACTTCATATTGTTATATAACATTATATTGTTCTGCTTCTATTGTATTCACTACTTCCAAAATTTAATGCCAAACTATGCACTTATTCTTTAATTAAAATAAATAAAATAACAATTATCTCTAATAAGTCAGTCTGATATTTGGAAGAAAGTGATGATTGGCTTGTTTAAACTGCTTGGCTTAAAGCGAACTGAAAAGAGAACATGAATCTGATTTCTGGGCGTATCACTAAAGGGATGCTCTTATTGACAATTTAGTCATCTATTTCAGATGGAAATGGGAAGATTGCAGAACATAAAGTCCTGGTAACCTGTTCCTCTTAACTGTCTGGGACTTTTCAAATATTAAAAAAAAAACAGGAGCTATTTAATATTTCTTGATGAAATAAGAGAACATCAAAACTCCTGAAGTTTTGTTGTAATTCCCTTTTCTCTTTCTATTTTTTTTTTATTTTAGGGAAATTGGGTTACAGACATGGAAAGATCCTGCATGGCCTTATGCAGCTTTTCCAATGATCCATTCCTCCAGAGTACAGTCAAAGACCATCAACAGGACACTCACACGTCATTCCCTCTTCTCTGTACCAGAAGTGATGCTTGCATTACTCTTTATAGAAATGCCTAGGCAGCTGTGCATGAAGGGACGTGTGAGCTGTGTCTTTATTCCTCCCATCTGGACCAGAGAAATCCGGGCTGCACCAAACCCCGACACTGCAGTCCTGGGGGATTCTTGGAGTACTACAAGTCTTCACTTTATGTTGGGAACTGAAAAAGCTGTGTTTAATATTAGCTGTGGCAACATGCTAGATTCATTTGCCAGTGTGACTAAGGTCAAACAGGCAAGAAGCAATGATTCCTTTTGCTATGTCCTTGCATGAGGCTGCCACTAGAAGGTGAGGCCCAGATTTGGGTTCATTTTCAAGTTTCTGTGCTGCACGCTCAGTCTCAGAATTAAACTGCTGACTGCCAATGTGGACTTGCTGTGTGCCTGGAACTGTGTGGCTCTGGGGTACCAAATGGATCTGAGGCAGGAGCGGCTGCTCCATGCTGAACTGTGCTGACCTTAGGCAGGAACTACCGTAATTACTGTGATAACAGTGCAGTTAAAGTTTAGACTGGGCAGAACACAGGCGGTACCGTATTACTTATACATGGTGCAACTTAAGTTTTTAAGAACTGCTTAACATTTTAAGAAATGCTCCTGGATAGTAA
>NC_022009.1:109729509-109759831 GCF_000317375.1 Microtus ochrogaster
GTGTAATTATTTCGGGTATAAAGCTAGCCGTGCAGGCGGCAGGGTGCTGGGGACGCAGCGCCCGCTGCTCATATTTCAACATCAAATAACCGATCAAGAAAATCCCTCACAAGCTTTTCTAGCAGTGTGTGTTTTAGTTGATTATAGATATAGTCAGGTTGACAACCAAGATTAGCCATCACAGTTGTTAACTGTAGAGTTTTAATAGATTTTCTTTATGAGTTGGAATAAGCTTCAAAGTACTTCTGGTTTTGAGTTTTTAACATGAGTGAGTGTTGAATTTTGTCAAAAACTTTTCCTACATTTATTGATATGTGCACTTGTGGTTTTTCTTTTTAGCCTGTCAATGTGACGAATTAATTTCAATATTGAGGTTGATTTTTAAATACTGTAACAGATTTGCAGCTTTGATCTGAATTTAATTTGATCATGATGTAAAATTATTTTTTTTTATATTTCTCAGTTCTTCCTACCTTCTCCTAAGGATCTTTCTGAATATATTCATGATAATATTTAGCCTATTATTTTCTTTCTTCTCTCTGCAGTGCTTCTACCTAAACTTTGGTGTCGGGATCATATCAGCTCTATAAAACAACTGGAAAGTGCTGCTGTGTCTTCAATTTTCTGGAAGAGATCCTGAAGAATCACTGTTATTTATTAAATATTTGGTGCAATTTTCACCTAAATCCATCTGAGCGTAGAGATTTTTAAATGTTAAACTCTTAAATTATCATTTCAATTTTCCCTAAATTATCCAAATTATCTACTTTCCTTGGGTAGAAAGTTAAAAGTTGTGCTTTTAAATGAGTCCATTTCGAGCTGAAATTTCTCCCAGTCATGCTTTTACAGATGCGGGGCTCTGTTGTTATTGGACTGGCGGTCTCTAAGGCTCTGTCATTGGCTGGGAGGTGTCTAGTGCTGTCATACGTGGACTGGCAGTCTCTATCTTAGTCTTTACCTGATGATGCAATTTTTTTGTTCCTCCTTCTCTTTTACCACCACTATTTCCCTGATTAAAATGGTATCACTTCTACAAAATTTTGCCACAAACTTTAGAGAAAAGTAGAAAACCTACAGAATATATACATGTTTGAGATAGTCTATTGAACTCTAGTTTGATATTCTAACTTTTGAAATTCATGAAATACACGAACACAATCACTCTTATTCAAAACAACAGTAAACATCAAAATTCCTTATTCATTTATTTTCTCCTAACTTTTTCAGTTCATTTATGTACCTAATTCTGATTTATTTGGGTTTCACTCAGCCTTTGTAAGAACCTCTAATAAAAATAAAAAGCACTGTAGTAGGAGTCAGCTTTTTCATTCCCAGCTGCCCAGACTTAAAATACTTGGTGTGTATTATGGAAGCCAATCTAACAACCCCCTTTGTAATATGTATTCATTCTATTGGTTCTGTCCCTCTAGAGATCCATAACACTATTCTTGTGTTAATACAAAATAAGTCTCAATAACTCAACTAAAAGCTGAAGAATCAATATAGTCATAACGTTAGTTGAGTAAAGGAAGGAATGAATGAGTACAGTTAATAAAGTGTCACAAAAGGTCTCAGGGAAGGAGTGGAAATTATGTTATCCAAAACTGGTGAGATATATTTGTAAATAAAAATTTATTGGCTCCTTCCTGATTTTACTTTTCTTCATATTGTTTAAGAAAGCTTTCTTGGCCACAGTGGCAAGATTTTATGAAATCAAGCAAGGTAATGGTTTCCTTACAACTTTATAATTTAGATATTTAGAAAAGGGCTACCATGTTACTGCCTACTATTTTGTTTGTAATGAACCTAATATTCTGTACTTTGTTAGTACAAATGAAAAGTGAGACTTTCAGGTGACAAGGGCACTGTGCACGTGTGTGTGTTCACAAGGCCATGAGTGTGTGTTTGTGTGTGTGTGTATGTGTGTGTGTGTGTGTGTGTATACAGCACGGCATGTGGAGAGAAGGTAAGTACAGATAAGGAAGTATGAGCAGGTGCAGGAAGAATACTTAAAGGAAGAAGAGTTGAAGCTAAGGTGAAGGGGATGCTAGAGATAGACTTTTTCTACTCCACAACACTGCTTCAAGCTGGCCCATTCTTCTGCTATGTTTTAAAGGAGCTTGGAAGTCATAAATCATTCTTGTAGTATGTCAACTGGAATTTTCTGAGGCCTATGGGGACAAATAAGCAAAAATTCAGAAAACTGCACTCTAATTAGTTAGGCCAATGGACAGTTTGTACTGCTCGAATGTAGGAGTATTCTGTGCCAATTTTATAAGAAAAGGACTGTGACCGGAAAATATGCAACCCTGCCGCAGAAATGAAATAAAGGTGAACCGTAGAAAGTGCTTTTTCTGAGCTCTGAATTCCCTCTCTCTCAAACAGTAAAGATCATATAAAATGAACAGGTTTGGCATTTGGGGAAAACTAACTGTGAGAGAAAAACAGAAAGAGAACAATACGAACATTTCAGAAATGATTACCTGCAGGAAAGCAAGCCTGCCTCAGAAACAAAATGAGGGTGACCAAGCACTTCTGTTTTCTTTGATTTACCAGGGAAATTGAGTTGAAAGCCACTTGGGCAGTAAATGCTGCCTAATATTAAAGTTTGTTTAACCTTCAGTGTATTTGTAAAGGACACAGGATGCTAACTCCACGGGGCTGTTTTTGCAGTTAGAATTGACAATAGGAAGGCTTAATTTCAGCACTATTTTTTTTTAAATTTTGCTTTGTATGCTAATGTGCCCTTTAATACTTTCTAATTTTTACTGACAAAAGAATACATTTGTTTTAGGGAGATGCTTAGCATAATTTGAAATCTCTCTGAAATAATTTCCCTTAATTAGCTAATTTAGGAAGATATATACAGAGTCTTTTTATGTAAACTTCCAAGGCTGATGCTTTATCAAAAATAAAATAAAAACTGATCAAATGAAGTATTTCGTTTTATGTTCCATTTTAATTTAATTTTTAAAAAATTATATATTATTTCCAATCTTCCCTTTATTTAAAATAGATTCTCTTTTCATATAACATATCTTAATTTTAGTTTCTTCTACCTCTACTCCTTCAAGTTCCTCTCCTGCCCTCAAGATCTACTTCCTTATCTGCCATGTATTAGAAAAGAATTGGCCTCTAAGAGATAGCAACAAAGCATGACAAAATAAAATATAGTAAGATAAAACAAAAATCATCATATAAAGTTTGGATGACAAAACCCAACAGAAGGAAAGGAGTCCTAAGAGCAGGCATTAGAATCAGAGACTCTGTCTGCTGCACAAGTTCTAAATTAATAAAACATAGAGCTGAATATTCAGGCAGATACTGAAAGTTCAGAGAGAGAAACGAGCAGTCCACAGCCAACGCTTAGCTTGCTAACTCTTCAGCTGAAAAGGGCACCTCCTACCTTATATGTTTCTCTCTGCCCAGCCATATCACTTCCTGTAACTAATTAACTAGTAACTAACTCTGCCCTCTGATCTTCAGGCAAGCTTTATTTGTTAGAGTACAAACAAGATATCACCACATCCATCTTTTTTGAATATAAATGGAGGAGGGATAGATGGGGGACAGAGGAGAGGTGGGGGGAAAGGCTGCGAGAAGAGGAGGGAGGAGAAACTGTGGCTAGGATGTAAAATAAGTAAACAAATAAATTATGTAAAATAAGTAAACAAGTAAATTTATTTTTAAAAAGCAATCAGAGACACTCACTTTCACTCTCAGGATCCCCATAAAAATACTAAACTAAAAACTATAACATACCTGTAGAGGACCTGGTGCAGACCTGGGTATATCCTGTTCTTGCTTCTGCAGTCTCTGTGAGCTCATTTGCATGTATCTTAGTTAATTCAGAGGACCATGTTTTCCTGGTGTCCTCCATCCCCTCTGCCTTTCCTTCTGCTGGGTTCCCTAAGCTCTAAGGGGAGGATATGGTGGAGACATCCTGGTTACACACTCTCTTTTGGCATGATGCCTTGCTGTGGGTCTCGCATCTGCTGTCAGGAGCAAGTGTCTCTGATAATGACTAGATAAGCTCTTGGTCAATAAGTAAGGCAGAATATCACTTGAAGTCGCTATATATTTATACGCATGTATGTGTGTATGTATGTGTATGCCAGTAATATTTGGTTTTAGCCTGGGTCTCTGTGATATTTAGTCTTTCATTTACGGTCACCCAAAAAGTGTCAGATGTGGGGTCCTTCTCATGGAGTGGACCTTAAGTCCTATCAGACATTGGTTGGCTTTCTCACAAGTTCTGTGACACCCCTGCACTAGCATATCTTGTAGGCAGGACAGGCTGTAGGTCAAAGGTTCTAAAGCTGGATTGGTGTTTCCATTGCTCTTTTGGTACCGTACAGTCATAAGTCCAACTTCAAGCCATCTGATGTGCTCTCCAGACTTCATGGGTGCACACATGCACAATCACAAACACACAAATAAGAAAAAAGCTGCAGGAGTGAGGGGAGGATATGGGGTACTGGAAGGTGAGCAGAATTAGGGTGCATGCTATAAAATTACCATAGAATCAATAAAGAAATTATGTCAAACTAAGAAAAAAGAAATGTAAGGGATGCTTTGTGTTTTCTCAAAATATAGTAACAGCTTAGCAGGACTAAATATTTTTAAATTTCCTCTTTGGATCATAAAACAAGATTAGTGAGTAAAAAGTCTATAAGGGCTCTTGAAAATTATTGCTAATAAATGAGCCCATGCTGTTTTTAGTAATACTCTGCTAAACCATGTGTATCTTTTCATTTTAATATTAAATGCTTGTATTTCTGCACTATATTTGATATCACTAGTTTTTTTCTTCAGTAAAGTATCTGTATTAATATTAAATAACCACGGAACAAGAATTAATCTACCATCTTTGAGGTCTACATCTACTAAAATCTTAGAAGATTCAGGGCTTTGAAGAAACAATGGCTAGATTGCAAATGAGAGTGGACTTGTTTCCTTGTAAGGAATTAGTTGGTTTCTTTATTTATTACTTTCCATGTTCTTGAAATAATATTTTAAAGTTGAACTGAAAATAACGATAATGCATTTTTTCAGATGGTATACTATATATGTAATATACCATTTTTTATTTTTTGTAATATTCCATTAAGTATATACATACATATTATACATAGCCAAATATTCTACTAAAAATCTTCTAGATTCTATGTTCAATGCTTTCATCTGTAGCAGGATAAAATAAGGACTTAAGAAAAGGAAAACCAGGAGTCTTTCTCTACACCAGTAACATTATGATGATAAAGAGTTAAATGGAAACACTCCATATACAATAACCTGGGATAAATACAGGAATAAAACTGACTAAGGAAGTCAATGACTTTGAAATGCGAATGAGATTGAGTAAGATGATAGAATGTGAAAAAAATCTCCCATGCTCATTGGCTGGTAAGATTAAAATGACCATTCTACTAAGAAGATTCACAGATTTAATGCAATCCCAATTAAAATCCCCATGTCATTCTCCCAGGAGTAGAATAAAAAAAGTCTAAATTTCACATGGACGTGCAAATACCTAAAGCAATCCTGAGCAAAAAGAATAATGCTGGAAGGATTAAATTCACTGATATAAGCCTATACTACAGAGCTATAGCAATTAAGCCAACATGGTACTGATAGATCAAAAGAACCAAATAGCATACCTAAATGTGAGTATATGTGATTACAGTTGTCTCATATTTGACAAAGATATAAAAAATGCACACTTGAGGAAAGAAAACTTATTAGATAATGGGCGTTTGGAAATCTGGATGTTCACATGTAGAATAACAAAGCTAGACCCATACCTATTACCCTGCACAAAACTTGACTCCAAATGCAGCAAAGACTTCGCTGTAAAATTGAACTACTGAGGCTGCTAGAAGAAAGGATAGGCAGTACCTTCTAATATATAGGCACAGGAAAGAAATCTCTAAATAGTATTCCATTTGCTCAGGAGCAGAGGCCAACTACTGAAAATCAGGACTTAATAAAACTAAAAAGCTTCTGTAGACCAAAAAAAAAAAAAAAATGCTGATCAGGTAAAGAGGAAACCCACAGAGTGAATCTTTGCCAGCTATACATTCACAAGAGGAATAATATTTAGACAAAGCAAAGATTTAGAAAATCAAAGAATTAAGAAAATGAAGTACCCAAGTAAAAACTGAGCTAAACTGATGTCCACGCACCCAAACCTAACTCCAGAACATCCCCCCTCTTCTGATTTTTTGGCCTTTTTCTTAAAGCTATGTCAAGCAGTCTTTTGAGCTTCATCCTGCTGTTTTGTAACAAAGCTTAGTACTGTCATTTCTGTGGATTTTACCAGTCATTAGGTTAAACATATAACAGAAATATGGAGACTACTTCTTAATCTGTAGTTAGTAACTACATACTGCAGGATGCATTTATTCTTGTTATGAAAAAACATGATGAAGATCATTTACTGGGCTGTGGGTTTAAAGTCCCATCTTTAGAATAGAGCTAGCTTCCACTAACACACAAGAAGGGAGTGGCATGTGCATGTATATATGTGTATATGCTCAGAAAACTTTAGTGAATGTTAAACATTCAAGCAACTACACTGAATGCATTATCATTATTGTTTTTTTATTGAGATTTAAGCACAAAAATGTGTGTGTGTGTGTGTGTGTGTTTGCATGCCTGTAACAATTGGTATTTGAGCAGCAAATCTATCTGTGTAGGTGGGGTTAAAATAATTTTGTGCAATTAGCACAAGAAGGGTTGATTTGGAAGGGGGAAGAGATGTAAAAAAGCAGACAACAGAAACCAGACAAATGAAGCTGAAGAAAAATCAGCATTCCTAATTAATGGAGCTGGTATGAAGTCTGAAAGAGCTCAGCCCCCGAACAGAGCACTTCTGTGGTTGACACTGCTCCCTAAGTTCCTCTAGTAAACTGTCAGTTTGAAGAGTGTCCTGGTTTACTTGTGTTCTTCTAGGAGGAGATGTATCTCAGGGAGTTTTATTTTTATTTTTTATTTATTTTTAATTGATTTTTGTTGAGCTCTACATTTTTCTCTGCTCTCCTCCCTACCTCTCCCCTCTCCTTCAATCCTCTCCCAATATCCCTATACTCCCAATTTACCCAGGAGATTTTGTGATGTAGATTAGATCTATGCGTGTCTCTTTTAGGGTCCTCATTTTTGTGTTTCATTTTAAAATAACATAATATGCTTTATGTATTCCAAATAGTGTAATTCTACTATGGGATGTGTACTATAAATTATAATTACACTGCCTTACCTTAGAGAAATATGATTTTATTCACTGAAATATCCAGTTATTTTAATAGAAAGTTGAGCTTGGCAATGAGAATAATAAAGCTAAAATATGAGGATACAGAACAAAGTAAGACAAATATGTGACAGGAAAACAAAACACATTGTCCATGGATCAAATGATGCAGCAAGTATGTTACATAAGTTTTAGAAACAACTATAAAGACAATATGATTAAAAACGTTTATGCCTTTCTGGTAGGAGACCTTATTATGTCTTTTCTAATCTGAAATAATCTTCAGGAAAAATAAATGGTGCCACTTACCATTGAATAACACTATTAAGAAAGAGCCTTCATGTTATAGATACAAAACCTGAGTCATCCATCGACATAGGAAGCCTGGGATTCAGGATGCAGACAGCACAGTTCTCACTGACCAATTCATTCACGTCTGCATCTGTTTACAGGGTAAGATGATAAGCGTGTGTCTGCTGACCTAGAGAAATTAGGAAATGACATCTCTTTCACTTGGCTCTCATTTTGCTTACTTCTACTATAATTCATCAAATGTGGCAGGACATTAAGAGGTACTATTCAGAAAGATTTTATTATTATTTTATTGCTTTGTCAAGACAATACCAAGTATATCTGGTTATTAAATACACTGCTTATTTTTCCTAGTAAATGTATCAATATTGCTACATAATTCTAAGTAAACTTGAAAACTGGGTTCGTCTGGCTTTCTTGGTCTTTGGGAAATACAGATAGTCCAATTCGCAGACTTAGGAAGAATTATCAAGCAGTCATTTCAATTCGTAAATACACTGTAATATTACCTTGCCTAGAGCAAAAACAGAGATCCCCATGTGGCCTCCAGTTAAATTTTTTGGTTCTGAGGTAGATTCAGAATTGACATTGAATCATAATATCTTTAACCTTATTTAGCAACAAAAGGTAAGATGAAAAGAAATTTCAAGCAGCAAATACACACACACAGATATATATACATATATATTCGGTATATGTATATATGTATGCATAATTGTTAGACAAAGGGGTATTTCTCACAGGAATTCACAATGTGTGTAATTTGTCTTCCACCCTTGTTGCAGTATGTGTAATTTATCTTGGGAAATGAATGGGGAAGAGGCACTGCAATCATTGAGGCTGCTTATTAGTCACAACTTAGCCATAGACTTCCCAGAGGAAAAGAGAAATCTTATAGCATTCTACAGTTTCTTGATGCTGCAGCCCCAGGAGGGACACTCACGCCATCAAGACACTGATTTTGGTAAGCGATTCTACACATAAATATTAAAGTATAAATTTGCAAGTTGCTTTGCTTATTTATTGAAATATATTAAGATATAAGAACATTGCATTTCTTGTGACCTGTCCAACCTCCCAACAGTGTGTAAGAAGTTGTCCTAAACAAGCAGAAGATCTATAAGCAAAATAAATGCTTTAGAAAAAATAAATGCTTTAGATAGTTGGCAGAACTGTATGTATCTGGGAATAAAATGTTTACTTAGGGTTATTAGTGAGTTTTATAACATGTCTGTGTGATGCAAGTGCTTTCAAATACTCCAAATTAAGATTCTGAAGGAGTCAGGTTTTTTACTATCTTATCAGCATAGACAGATTTTTTTCCAGCTACAATTTATTGCTTGGCTTTTGGCTTTTAGTATTAGAACATGCCACAATGTGAGTCTATCTGCCTTAATTTTGATATACCTAAGATAATAGGTGGAACCTCTCTATATTCTCAGGTGAGTGACTGGACACAATAGCCCAAGTTGGTAACACTAAGGGATCAGTCCCAAATCTACTCTTGCCTTTTTTTGTTTGTTTTCTATAAAATGCTTGATGTTGAAAAGAACCAAAACGGAGAATTTCTGTAGAAGTAGCAGTACCACTGGGAGAGGCCTGTTGTGGTAGCAGCCTGTACACCACCACTCCTGAGATCAAAAGAAGAGGAAAAAGTCAGGAATGTCAAGAGCGGAGGTGCAGGAGAAAGTTGAGGTTTGATTACACATGTTTATAACTCTTATTATTGGAGCATTAGACAAGTGGTCTTGTCCTTGATATAGTCAGGATGTCAGTACAGTTAGGCATTTATGTGAGTGGTTTACATGTAATTCTTGTCTGGAATTGGATATTTTATCTTTCTGGAACTCAGAAAATGAGAATGACATTATTATATATCAACCTTGGATTATCTAAACTTTTTTAAGGAAAATAAATACTTTAAAAAGTTTATTGTTTGTTGTTAAGGTAAGTTTGCAGTTTAGTTGCAAACCATTTTTTTGGAAACAAGCACTGTAAATGGAATGGAAGATTTACATTTAAGGATGATAAAATAGGGCAGGCAGTAGCAGTCACAGCTGGCAGTCCAGACAAAGAAGATGAAGAACATGGTTGCGATAGTTTTGTGGACATTGTAAGACCATGGCAGTATATGAAGGACTAAGACACAGTGGAAGTACTCCAGATACAAAGGGAATGAGGCTACCAATGCTAACTCCCGATAAAAGGGAAAGAGATTAATTAATCCTAAGATTTTTGAGCAATGACTTTCAATAAGTAAATAAATGAATAAATAAATAGGCAGATAAACAAATAAATAAGAAAACCCAGAATAAGACTCGAGTTTGGAAGAAAAAGGAATATAATAAAAGACGTGCATGTCCTCAATGGGCTCTTCAAATACGATTGTTCTGGAAGCAGATCTATGAAGACTGAAAAGAGCGAGAAGCTAACTTTCAAGTGTTACCCACACAAGAAGCAATGAGGATAGTGAGAATTTAATAAGTTTCTTTGTAGAGAGTGAGTTTTCTAATTGTTGATATTAGTTAACTGGTGTTTAATTTTCAAAATTTATGTCTTAGCAAAAAGATGTCTATATAAGTGAATATATGTTGTAACACCCAAAGAGATTGAATAATCATTCCTGTCGGTAGTTTTTAAGTTGTTGGAAAGTCTTTTAGAGCAAAATATGAATTTTAAATGTTAGGGTTTCCACATTTAACCTAATGTGCAAGTACAAATTGCATGCTAGTATGTGCACACACACACACACACACACACACACACACACTTATACATCTAGGGGACAAGGGAGAGAGAACGAGAGAGCAGACATCCGTATGTTTAGTTAGAAATTGTCAGAAGAGCACTTGCAAATGTCTCTTAAAGAAAAGACATAATCATGAATTTAATGTGATGGTGAAGGGTCTCTCCCTAACTCTGTTCAGCTCTGCTCTTATCCATAGAGTTTTGATTCTCCTTTCCTGTATCCTTTCTTAAAGCCTAACAATGTAAGAATACATTGTTTCCATGGGAACACGGGGAAAGAAGCTCTCCATGTCTTTCCAGTCCTTCCTCATTCTCTTCTTGAATTAGCACTTCTCTTTCTGCTTCTCCCATTAATCCCTGAAAGAAGAAAAATAGCTTCACAAACTTGTTCACAGGGGTCTTCACTTCCTAAGACCTTTTGTTGTTTCTCAATAGATGCGAGAGGGAAAGATTGTGTTAGTGTGACAATAACAGAGAAAACGAAGACAAAGTATCCCTATTTATACCGAGTAAGAGTAATTTTTCCTTTTTGCTGATAATAAAAACATATGTTACATCGCTTGCCTATTTCTCACATGAAGACCTTTAGGAGTAGGAATCACTTCTATCCACATCCATATGTTTAGTGAGAATATTATTAAATGGATGGACAAGAGATTCATTACTCTTGGAATTAAATATATTAGAATAAAGTTTTCCATTTACAGATTAAAATACATTGGCACTTCATTCTTAACAAAAATACATGAAGTAATATTAGAGATGACCAATGAAATGATTGAAGTCAAATCTGGAATCTAGATCTTCAATGACTTGCCCTTTAAGTCGGGTATACTGTGTCTCTTTGGAAGAATGGATGCATTTAGAATAATGATGTAGACTCGGGAACACTAACACTAGGTCCACTAACACTCAGCTAAGCCAGGGGACACAGCAGTCCTATGAGCAAATTATCACTTAATGCTCCTAGCATGACTTCAGGGGCTTGTAGCTTCTTACACAGCCTTGACTTATCGATTACCATGATAGCTAATAAATTAGTCTCATTATTTTCCAACTCTATCCATCACTTAGGATCAGAGAAAGCAGAGGGTTGTCATTGTAGTTTAAGTCTTCTTACATGTTATGTAGGGCAGATCTTGTCAATTGCTGTGCTTTTATATGTTTTTCTGTTTTGAACATATGAACAATGGGAGAAGCAGCCTAGCACTGATGTCTTTAAATCAATATTTGTTTGTATAAAACGTGGCCCATTTGTTTCTGTTGTTTACTCCTCCCTTATATTTTTCAGAGTTTGCGTTTATAATGAAAGTTTAAAAGTTTGCTATCATTGACAAACCTCGTCTTAATTAGCTATGACCTAATTCTATGAGATGAATTGGAAAACTTCTTTTCTCTATAAACACAAAGTCTCATAATTATTCCATAACAAAATCAACAAAGGACTTGAATATAGGTATTATATGTGATTCATTATAAAAAGTCTCAGTTTTAAAATATCATGACAATTTTTCAATACTGAAAGAACATTATTAATATTTCATTGTAATCATCTTCACTGCAGGAGAATCTAAGAGAAACGTCTATTAATTGCAGTTCTTTTATCGCTCTCTCTAATTTGTGATGTCCATGCTAATCCAAGTGATCAGATAACATTGATCAGAGATAAACACTGAAAAGCTCTGCTCAGTATCCTAAAATCACTCCTTTATCTGATGATCTCAACAAATAAGCATCTCAACTTGCAATTAGATGTAAAAGCTAAGATGATTTTTATACTCAGAACTGTGAGACCAAATAGCAAAGTGTCTCTCAGTGTAACAGCTGAAAGAAATGTTCATAAAATAATTGAGACTTATTTATTTATAACTTTATTTGCTGATTTCTTGGAATCTTATATCAAATCCTCCATAATTTTATATAAAATTAAGCTAATAGCAGCTTATAAACTGAAGTCAAGTGTTTTTATGTATTTGGGGTTTATTCACTCATATATGTGTCTGTGCACATATATATGTATGTGTGTATACATATATATGTATTGTGTATATATACATATACTATATATGAGAGAGAGAGTTAGACTATAGTCAGTATGAGTTAGATACATACTAAAAAAACGAGGCAAGAGGGTAAAGTTGCAATAAGAAAATAAGTGAAGCTGCATAAAACCTGTCATGTCCCTCCCAACAAGTTCCGTCTTCCCAACATCATCCCAGCAGAATCCTGACTGGATTCAGAGTGATAACACTTCTGACTTAAAACCTCAGTTGACTTTAGATTGAAAATCACCTAATAACTTTAGCTGAACAGAAAGATCTGGGTGTCCAAGACATCCTAACTTATTGTAGCTACTTAGCCAGTTTGAATTCGTCATTCCTTGGACTTCTTCACATGTGGAAAAATACATCTCTTTAGCTAAGCCAGAATAACTGGGCTTCTGCTACACATTTTGGAGCTAATCTTTGGTTCATAAATACATCTCTCTTGGTTATTAACATATTGTTTAGCATAATAAATACTGGGAGAAATTCAGCAATTTTTACAATAATTTAAAATAATCTACATAAAGTTTTACAGTAATTATAAAACTTATTTCTTTACATTATATGCAATATTTTCCAATATTAACTTTCCTCAGGGATCTCACAGTGTGGTATATAAATTCAGCGCTGTGGAACTGCAACGTAATCAAAATTCTAATTCCATGCCCATAGCCATAACTGCCCTGGAATTTCATATTTCTTAGAAATCACCACGACCAGTGAGATTTGTTTATGTGAATCATTACTCAAAGAATTAGCATCCTAGATTTGCATAAACCTTGGTACATCAGTGATACTAGAAAGTATATGAAAATTATCTCTAAATTTAACTTTCTCCTTTTTCTGACTTATATAGGAAGGCTGTTGGATGAAAACTTATACATGTAATAATCTATCTAATTTCAAAGAAGAAAAGAAAAGCACACAGTCACTTTTAGAGTTTAATTGATGTTTCCCTGTTTCTAATATAAGCCCAAGGCAAGTATTCTCTTGCTAATATCTGAGTCCCATCTTCTAGCCCTCTACTTTATGATTAGCAGAAAAGAGCTAGTTAGTTTCCCTTTAAACATATGTAGAATTTATGGAAATCTACCAGCTACGAGTATGTAGAACCTGAGCTTTGCTTTGCTAGCTATAACTCCAAACTCACCTATATCATCCCCACTAACCAATATCAAATCTATGAACTACATGGTTGGGTTTATCCCAGAAATAGCCCCATTCCTTGATACTAATTTGCTTTATTAACTATTTTGATTGCCACTGTGAGCAAATATTTGACATGAAGAAACAATAGGCAAAGAATATTTTAGACCATATTTTCATGGTAGGGAGATATCACATTAGAGGTTCTAGCTGTGTTTGTACTCCCCAAATTCGTGCCATCAGTTCTAGACCAACTGTTTAAACATTTGGACTCGTGAAGCACATTTACATCGATATAGTAGTAAACTATAGCACTGAAAATGCTTTGTTAACAGTAAAGTCTTTTTGACAGTAGTATCTAAAAATGAGAAATGTATCTACCACATACAATATATATTCTACTTTCAAATTTTTCCATTAAGTACACATAAGTCTCAAAAGGAGTAAAAGCTTTAATTCTTCTATGATAGTCTCAAGGAAGAAGCATAGAAGAAAAAATAATTGAAAATATTGATTCGCTGTTTATATTTATAATAGAGTTATAAATTTCTTGTGGGAGGTCCTGTCTATGTGTTGCTTTTATTGGTTAATGAATAAAGGAACTGCTTTGGACCAATAGCAAGGCAGTTTCTTTATCCATTAACCAATAAAAGCAACACATAGACAGAAGGACCTCCCACACCATTTTCTCATTTTTGTAAATTTGTATTCGCTCAGTAGCAGTTTTATTAAAGGTCAAATATAATTATATGTTAACAAATAACTAGAAATGGACCAGCTGTTGGGCAATTCTTACACAGCATGGTTCTTTTTACTCAGTTTATCATCTAAGCCAGACTGTAAATGCCAGTTCCTAGGGGAAGGGACTGCATGAAACCTGAGAGAGAGCAACCAAACTGTGATCACAGTTAATGATAGTTAATGATAGTTTTTGCAGCAGTGAGGGATGGGAAAGTCAGAGAAGAGGCACTGAGGGATGTGAGGGATGGGAAAGGCAGAGAGGCAGAGAGGCAGTGAGGGATGGGAAAGAGGTAGTGAGGGATGAGAAGGTCAGAGAAGAGGCACAGAGAAGTGTAACGATGCTTCATTATGTATAGGGTGAGGGCTCTGGGCACTGACCAGGAACTTTTTGGAACTACTTCACAGACCTTGGACATCAGTTGAAGGGACATTGATGGTCAAAGTGTTGCACTGAAATAATCAATGAAAGGGCCTTTGGAAACCACAAGAAAAAGAAAAGAGGGAAACTAAAAAAACACATGAGTCACTCAAGGTGATTCAGTGAATTGGTGTGAGGAATTCTGAAGCAGCTGGCAGTCTGTGAAGGTTGTGGACTTAGAGTGAGTTGTTCTCTAGCACTTCTTGTATAGAAAAGCAAACTGTGATCAGTGTTGAAAAAAAAAAAGAAGCAATGTCATAAACAAAAAACATTCTTAGACAAAACACTTGGTCACAGGATCTTTGGAAGAAGGTGTATGAGACAGTAGAGAGGTAAATTCTCAAAGTAGGTAAGTATACGACAGAACACTTGTCCGAAAGAGCGGTTATCTCTCTTGCTAAAGCTATCTCAGGTGAGACCAAATACAACACGTCAGAAATGTGAGAACACCAATGGTTTCCACCACTTAGGAAGTTATTCTCAACTTATCAAGAGCATGTGTACAGTCATAGGGTGCTTCCTGTGTGATAAGACTATTGTAAGGACTGTGGGGAACAAATATATGACAGGTATTATTCCTTCTAAATTTCTGGGTGATGCTAGAGCTAGTTACAGGGCTCAAGGAACACACGGATAAGAATGCGTTGTAAAATAGGACAGACGACAAAGACCCGGTAAAAATAGAAAATGAAGTCTTGTCACAGTGAGGTCAGAAAAAATTAACTTCAGAAGACAGGAAAGATAAAGTGTTCCTGAAATACATGGCCAAGCTGCACATAGTTGGGAGTTTTGTTGTTAAATATAGGCACTCCTTTATTACCCTGTAATCTCCATCTGACTAAGGGAAGCATGTTAAAACCTTGTATAGCTCAAACCTCATGCTAGAATGTGTCTGATAAATGGAAAAACATCTGCAATCTTCCTAAAATAATAACTGAAATTCACACATTTTGTGTAGATTCTTGGATGATTCACGGTACTTCCTCAACAATGCATTTTGTATTGAAGAATATGCACATATGAAAAGAACAGAATGTATTTCTAGGTAGTCAGAACCTTAAAGATGTAATTTATTCTTCCATAAATAACCTCTGATATTAACGGAGAAGTTAGACCAGTAAAACAAACAAACAAACAAATAGATGGTCTCTCTATGCATAAAAATGCATTAACCACATAATAAATATAGATAGTGTTCAGGAGTGCTCACCAAAATTTGAAAAACTGCAAACTATGAATGGAAAGATAGCACATATCCTTTAAAAAGAGGGAGGATGTTTTTGTGGGTTTGTGCTTATTTTATAAAACCTATACATGTAGTTTAGTTTGTATATGTATATCCAAAGCCCTTATACAATGCTAAATATAGAAAAACAAAACTTTTCCTGTATCACTAAAAGTGTCAGAACAAAATCATACAATCGGAAAGGACTTAGAAGAAACTGTGAGCTTGGGATTCACAGACACAGATTCACCAAGAACATCAAAATCCACAGGTCACACTTCCTTCTGAGTTTTCAAATCAATACTGCAGTATTTCTTTTTTAACAGCCCAATAGCAATTAAGAAGAGAAGATGGTGGGTAAAGCTGGGACTCTAATCTGAACTTTCTGTTCTTTATATTTTAGATGTAGTACAATCTCAGAAGTTCACTTAGTCCTCTGCCTCTATTTACTCAGGAGGAAATTGGTCTGATTTCTGATAAATTTGAAATACTTCACTTCACCTTTTACTGTCTCCCTCATTAGCCGCATTCTTTCTTAAATTGGTATTCAAAAGAAAGTGATGTTTTCCCAGGAGAAACGATTGCTCTCTGCGAGGTTTCCAAAATTATTGCTCACTCCAAGTGGCGTTGGTAACTGGCAAGGATAATTCTAGCCTTGCCTGTCAAGCAGACAAACAGAAATAATGATCGGTTCAATGATGAGCTTCCTACTGCCGTGCTCTGGGGACCCCAGCCGACCTCTCTAATTTGACCTCACTAGGCTTCCCTTCACTACGCGGTTTCTGTGCAGTCCGGTGATTTCAATTGTGCAGTTTTGATCTGTATTTTCCTTCTCTTTTATGCTGGCACACTTTATGTGGGCATAAAATCTCCAGTGAAAACATCCTTGTGGGGCTCACCACAAGGATGGGTTCCCAGCCTTTGAATTCTTCCCTGGCCTCATGCTCTGTTCTTGAAAGGGAATTGTGTTTATTCATCTGATTGATTGTTCACTTTTGTCTTCAGCTTGCTATAATTTTTGTCCCCTTGAGTGCTAATGTGATATTAGAACAGAAGGGAAGAAAGGAACACATGATTTGTCACAGCAGAGAGGGAAAGCAATGTCACAGAGTTTGACAGAGACACCCCACACCATGCTAGCCCTTCTATCAACGCTAAGTCCCTCCGGCATAATGTGATTTCTGCCTCTAGCAACTGGATCTTATTTAAATTAAAAGAAAAAAGCATTAAATGCCTATCAAGACAAAATCTGTCTCCACTTTTCTCTTATTGTTTGCCACACAGGCTTTAAAATTCCTAACATCGGGGAGGGAAAGAGATCTCTCTTTAGAAGGAGCCATTAAGGGACTACGGAGGAAACCAATGCTAGGAAAATTCCACATTCAAACACTGGGCTGAGCTCCAGGAGTCCAGTTGATGAGAGGGAGGAGGGCTTATATGAAGAAGGGGGGCGGGGATCAAGATCATGATGAGAAAACCCACAGAGACAGTTGACCTGACCTTGTGGGAGGGCACAAAATCTAGACCAACAGCAGAGGAGCCTGCATGGGATGGAACTAGGCCCGCTTCATGTGGGCAAGAGTTTTGTAGCTTTGTCTGTTTGTGGGACCAGAATAGAATCTATCCCTGATGTATGAGCTGGCTTTCTGAAGCCCACTTCATATGATGGGATGCCTCGCTCAGCCTAAATGCAGGGAAAGAGACTTGGTTCTGCCTCAACTGAATATACTAAGCCTTGTTGACTTTTCATGGAAGACCTTACCCTTTCTGAGGAGTGGAGGGGTAGTTTGGGGCAGGGTGGGGGTGAGTGGGAGGAGGTAGGTAAGAGGAACTCTGGTTGGTATGTAAAATGAATAAAAAATAGTAAATATTTACAAATAAATAAAAAAAACCCTCCTAATTCAACTGTTAGCAGTCTTATCTAAAAACGTAACTACTGCCATTGCAATCCACTGTTAAACTGATCTTAACTTCCACACCTCTGTCTTCATCCATACTTTGTCATGTGACTTTTCATGACTCCCTCTCAAAAAAAAGAATGCTTTTTTTTTGTCTTCTTAATTCTGAACTTGGTTGTGTGACTTACTACCAGCAGTGGGATATAACACTTGAGAAAATAAGCACCTAAATGTCTGACACAATCCTAAACCACGAAAACATCCATGTTTGCCTGCTCGTGACTTAACGTACAAGGAAGAGGATGTCAGTGTAGTCACACCCATCAAGGCCTTCCTGAATCAGCTAAGAGCCCTCCATAAACATGCATACAGCTTCACTGGAGACCAGCAGAACTTCCAAGTCAACACAGCTGCTTACAGACCACAGGAACTCAGCCAAAGACACATGAACATCTTATAGTGAGAAAGATGATAAGTGATAGATAGATGACTAATAGGAAAAGTGATAGATAATAGAGATGATAGATAGATAGATACATAGATAAATGCAGATAGACATACTAATAGACACATGGAAAGATGATAAATAGATGACATATACACAGACAGACAGGATAATTTATATATATATATGATAGATGATTATTATGGTTCTTAAGAAGGGGTTGCCTGTGATTATTTTATCGGGTCAATAGAAATTGATATCAACAAGTATAGACAGATATATACATATATATATGCCTAAATATTGATATCAATAAGTATAGATGCATATATATGTATAAATATATGTACATGTTGTGAAATAAATACTGAGAGATGTTATGGAAGGCAAAACTGTGTTTCTGATTATTTATGTGTAATATTCAAAAATCTGCAAATAAATGCTACATATAATTTAGAAACATTAGTGTGTCAAACATAGAAAAAAGACCATTTTTTCTTATAGACACATGACCTAAAAGCCTTTTTCCTAAAAGCAGTTTTCTGAGTATTCAACTACCTTTCATAGTTCATGTATAATCTTTGCTTTTTTACATTTTGGAGGTAATTGTATATTAATTATTTAGTTTTCATGATATTTTTGTTTTATATTAACAAATACTAAATCTGTAACAATAGATCATTATTTAAGAGGGCCAGAAGTTGGGACTATGAGGTATTTTGTTACTGCAACCCATCCCTACTGAATATAAGTCCTAAGTCATTAACAGAATTAAGTATAATAAGCTCAGGAATCTTGACACAGTTCAGGTGTGAACTGTTTCTGCTAACCATGTTGTATTTCCTAGCCCAGTGTTTCTCCATGGACTAAAACATGTTAACTTCACTTTACATACTGTAAAACTGGAAATATTAATAGTTCAAACATTATTTTAAACTGGGTAATGCATTTTAAGCATTCAAAAGCTGATTAAATGTAGTAAGAGAGAGAAAACGATGGCCACATCTTCATAAAATGATGTGTATTTGATAAAACCATGAAATATATTAACTGTCTGGCCATGGATCGAAATGCATTTCTCTTTATATAGTGTTGTTGTCCTTAGTGTTTTCAAGGTTACAAGCAACTTAGGGCACTTACTTTGTGTGTTCAATTAATGCCAAGGAATATGAAAATGTGGCACAAATCAGAAAAGCAATAAAAATGTATTCTTATCTCAATAAATCACACACACACACACACACACACACACACACACACACATATATATATATGCCCATTCTCAATCAGCAAATGGCCAAGCCTAGTTTAAAGTATGTACTTTTACCATGTGAACAGGAAAATTAAATATAAATACTAATCTATGTTTTACAAATTAGTTTAAATTAAAATCAAGAAATAAGCCAACAAATCCACAGTCAACATTCTAGTCTCTTCTTACACCCATGATAGTGATACCAAGCTTCTTCCATATCAAAAAAGTTATATATGACCCCCAAATTCAGAAAAAATGCATAATTTTAAACTTGAGAGAATAGATTTTGAAATGTCACCCCCAAACACTGTTATTTTCCTTACTATTATTACGTAGTAATGGCGCCATAATGACAACAGTAGAAGAATCAGCAGGACTGGAGCACCATTGCAGTGAGGTCCACAGCATATGATATGTGATCTCAACTTCCTATGTAAAAGAGCACAGCAAACATGCTCAAGGTTAGAAAAATTAATTCTGTTCTGATGGTGTCAGGAATGCTTTTGCTAGTTCTCAGTAGCAGAAGGCTTAGGCTGACAAACATACGTAAACCACAAACCACTGGATTCTACTTTACCACAATAATAAGGAGTGGCGTATCTCTGACTCTTTTGCCTGCTCTTAGGACTCTCTTTCTCCTATTGGGTTGTCTTTCCAGGCCTCATATGAGGCTTTCTGTCTTATTTTGTGCTGTTTGGCTGTTGTCTCTTAGAGGCTTGGTCTTTTCTGAAGAGGGAATGGAAGGGAGTGGTTCTGGGAGAGAGTGAAAGTGGTGGAGGAAATGGAAAGAGTAAAGGAAAGGGAAACTGGGGTGGGGATGTATTGTATGAGAGAAGTATCTATTTTCAGTAAAATAAAACAAGCTATTTCAATATTGAAAACTATTTTATTATGTGAGACATGGGTGCCCATTTTCTGGATCCTTAGAAGTCTTTATATGTGTAACACCTGAAATGTAATTTGCTTTCCCTCCACTGAAACAGATAATGCCCTCAAGCAAATGCTAGTTTCATAACATACCCCCTCAATACCTCGTCATCTTGACTAAATGGCTGCAATTAACACAGCAATCTTATAAGGTACACATTGCAAATTGGGTACTCCATCTCAAACTAGAGACAAGCCAGCTGTAAGCGAGCCAACACTGACTAATCTTTGTTAACAAAACTTCTGAATCTAGTCATGCCCATGTAGTGCAGAGAACAAAAGGGAGAGGTAGGCTTCACCACCTAGGTTTGAAACATTCAGTATGGTTATTAATAAAGAAAGTACTTTATAAATTGACTGGAAATAAGGGACAGAATCAGGTAGGTAGGCAAATAAACAGAAAGACTTAAATTCAGTAATACACTAAAATAATGTTTTATGGTCAATGCCTGTTTCTAGTTCAGGTGCTCTGACATTGTTATACATTGTTCTACTTACTTACAAACTTAATAAATCTTTCTCCTACATTTTAAGAAATTTATTATTCAAATTTATGTCCGTACATATCTGAACTGTTTCTTGTGTGTCCTGATTTGAACTACCCTGTTCTACTACTGTTATGGGAATTTAGAGGAGTCCCATCTGGAATATCACATGACTGGGAAAACTGAGGTTCCATCTTGGGGTTCTTAGTCTTCTTAATAAAATAATGTAAGAACAGTGAGAGAAGGAAGTTTGAGGACAATTTTTTTTATCAAATTTTAAAAGAACAACCACGGAGCAGTCAAGCTGTAAATCTCAGCAGAGAACGATGGAAAAGAACAGAGAACACCTGCCAACTGTAAGCAGTCATTGTGTTCAGCAATGAGCCACAAAGAACAGAAAGTCCAAAGTCCAGGAAAAGCGCTAGAAGAAAAGAAAAGAAATATTTTTTTGAGTACAGAGTCAGGAACACAAGCAGGCTTAACCCAACTACATGACCATGGCTCCTAAAGCGACTAGGGTCAGGAAAAAAATATCATCTTAGTAAAAGAATAATTATTTCTCCTTTCTCTTTAGCATGGGTTAAGGTGACTCTGCCTTCCCGAGGACTGGTTCCTTAGCCAGGAAATTGATCTGACCAATAGAAATGTTAGTTCTCCGTTTAGTAGAGTTTATTCTCTTCAAAGGAACAGTATAGAAGCCCAAAATGTCAGGGAAACCTTGGCTAGGAAAAAATAAAAAGAAGAAAAAAAAATTCACTTTTCTGAGTAAAGACTCAGAGGAGTGGACAGGTTTAGTTCAGCCACATGGCTACGGGTTACTGGGATATGGCTCCAAAAGCAACTACAGTAGGGGTGGATGGAGACTTCTTCAAATTTGTCTGTGGTAGGAACTCAGAAAAGTTTGGAGACACTGGCTAGAAGCAAAACTCAATGAGAGATTCTTTTCCATTTCACATTTTGGACTTGTCATTTTGAGCAAGGTTGAAATTGTTAAGTCTGAGGACTCTTGGAGATGGCCTAAATTCATTTCATGGTATAAATTAGACATGAGGTTTTTGGAGCTCAGGGTAGAGTGCTGTAATTGAGGGGCCATATTTGGCTATTGAGTTGACAGGAGGTAGAAATATGATGGGTCATCTTTACTGTCAGCTTCAATTGACTTAGAAACCAGGTTAGCAAAGCACACCTGTAGCCGTTTCTATGGACATAAGCCTTGCCCTGCATGCTTGGCTTCCCCCACAAGAGGCTGGGAAAATGGTAAAACATCAAGAGCAAAGAAAATCCCAACTAGCTTTGCCATTCTTCTCTTTCCCTCTTCTCCATGGTGCAAGCTGCTGCCATACTCCCTTACTAGGATGAACTGAAACTGCGACCCATAATAAATCGTACCTCCTTTAAATTGAAGAAAAAAATGTATGACTGGAAGCATATGGGGATATAAATGATAGAGATACTTATATTGCATGCCAGGATATAAAGTTACTACAAAAATAAGAAGAAAGAAAGTTGTCCTAGGAATACACAGAGTATGCGAGCTGAAAAACTGCAAAAGCTAAGTGGAAAAGGACATGTGGTCAAACTTAAGCAAATCAACATGAAGTGCCGCTATTCCCAGCAGCTGTCCCTCCAAGATTTAAACCCGAAAAGGGGTTTCTCAGAAAAGGGGGGTAGGCATAGTTATCTGACATGTTGGCAACACAAAATGAACCCAGGTGGTAGTGACTCCTTCAGCTTTTAGATTCCCTATGGCACATGGCAAAGGACATGAGTTAGAAGATGGAAGAGATACACTGGTTTTATGAAGTTTAAATTTTGACAGTTCTCTGAGGAAATTACTATGATTGGCACCTTGCAGTGAATAGTCTATGTGAAGCCACTGTTGCCATTTGGTTGCTCTTCCTTTTCTCTTGAACCTCCATGTTTCTATCAAAGGTAATTTCTCTCCTTTTTCAGGAACTTCATTAATATTTCCAATACAGTTTGTGGTAAAGAATTTTCAGTCTTTCCTCATAAATATCACTTTATTTTATCTTACCACCACTTTTGAAGGATTTTTTTTATACAACAAAGGACCCGAGTTGGGTGGCTATTTTATTATTATACTCTATAAATGTCCGGCTTTGTCAATTCTCTCGTGAAGTCAATCAATTATTGTTAATGTTGTGAGAGCTGATATATTTTGTCTTAGGCTCTTTATGATTTGTTTTCATCTTTGTCTTAAAATACTTCCCCTGTGATAGAGTTAGTGGGATTTGGCTTGTTCACATTCACATTTAGAATGTATCGGAGTTTTGTTTCACAGATTTTCACAAACTTCAGCTTTATTGTTTTAACCATTTTTGAAACACTTTCAAACATGTTGGCTTCATTCACTGTTCCTACTGCTATATATCTCTCTCCTTTGATTGGAAAGACACACACACACACACACACACACACACACTGTGTCCATGTACCATTCATGATTTTGTATCACTTTTGTTGTCTTTCCTTCTGCAGTTCCATTTTTCGTGTACATCATTTTTGAAGCCATGTCCACATGCTTTTAAATATATTACATTATTTAAACTTTTAGCTCTACACTTTCAGTTTATAGATTCCAGGTCTCTGGTTAATTGCCTGAGTAGTCTCTATCATCTTGAACATAGTAGTTGACATTGATTTAAGGTTTTAATTTGTCTCCTCTATCAGTCTATTTCAGCCACAAGGCAACTTTTGTTATTACTTTATCTTGAATACATTCCTTTACATACCTGCACACCGATTAGCTTTTCAGGAATTCTCTTCATTATACACACACACGCAGAGGGTATTTATATATGGGGGGACTCTACATGATAATCCCTTAAGAAATTATCCATCTCATTTACTGACTCACAGACAGAATGCTGACAGATTGTCTCTGATTTAAGGTTGTCTATATTTTCAGATATTTTAGGACTTGGATTCTATCTTCTTGTGTGTAGAGCTGTCAGCATATGGTACTTATCATGTCCTCTCCTTCACGGATAACTTTTACTGCGGTCGTTGTCACATCAGTGAGAAGATGGCTGAAATTTGATCGACTTCCATCTTTCATATAATTTCATGTCTCTTGCTGTGGACGGCTAACAAATCCTCAGATTTCCAGAAAGGAAGCGGCTTTCTTCTCTCCCCACTTTGAAGGTAATTTCCTATGTCTCATTTATCTCAAGAACCTTGCAGCTGGCTGCCCTACCAAGTCTGTTATTCCGCCTATTTCCTAACCACTATAAGATGAATGAAGCTTCTGGTATTTTTGACCTTCAGCATTCCTCTTTCCACTTTGTTCCATCAACCTTGGGAACTGGGACATGACTCGAGAATACCACGTGAATTATGGGCTTTTCATAATGAGTCTTTGGATCTCAGAAGACATGGGCAATCCTCTGGTTTCTATACAACTCTACCATAGCTTTAGATGGAGTATTTGTGAGTATACAGTTTTATCCATATTCTATGTCCTCAGTGGGAATGTTTAAGTTCCTCCATTAGTGCTAAAAGATAAATTTTTTAAATTATCATGGCATCTACTCAGAAGATAAATCAGAAAACAGATAAAAATCAATGTGCCCTTCAAAAAAAAAAGGTGTTTCAAAGAGAAGCAGAAATAACAACAGTATTTTGTCTCTCCTTTTACCCACTGGCAGTATCTATGATCTTCACAGTGCCATCCTGTGCTATGTCAGTAGCTTTTGATTGATAGTTGATCCTGATTACATTTTACATCATTCTAATTTAACTATTCATCTCCCCAAATATTAAAGTCCCTCTTGAATATTCTTTTAATTTCACTATATATTGATATTTTAATGAAATTAATGACTTATTGTTCTGCTATGTGCTAACAATTTAAATTTCTTGCTCATCAAAATAATACAGAAAAAGAAAAGGGAAATTTCACAACCTTCTTGATTTTTAAGATTACTTTAATGTAAGAGATTATTGTCCAGTTAGTTAGCATGATATTTATTTATTCATTGTTTCATGAAAACAGTTTCTTTTTCACATAAGGGATCCTACAGAAGCTTCATTTAAAACCTGGGGTGGGTTCCATTTTAATTTTGCAAAGTTTTCCCTTAAATGTCTGTTACATAATCCAAATACCCACATTCAGGACAATTTTATACATTTCAACACTAAAAACAAATGCCCCAAACTTTTATTCTTTGGTAACTTTTATTCATCTAGTAAATGAAATGATTAACAAGGCCGTAAATAGGGGTTTGAAATTGCTCTCATGAAAATATGTCAGAACTTATAAGTCATATCAGTACTTGGTCAGTACTGAGCGCTCAGCAGGTATTACTCTCCTCAAGTTCTTGCTAGCAGTGATGTTTCAGTGAGTATATCTTATTAAGACTGTAACTTCTCGGAGGTTCCTATAAAACATTAAGTATGTTTTTTATTTACATAGAAAGTTTCCATTAAGTAGTCCTTAATAGGAGACATTTGTCATCACCTGGTCTTTTAAACTTGGCTCACATGTCTTCCCTTGGTCCTCCCTTCAAACACCAAGGCTATGAATTTGCTCTCGCTGTCACTAGACTCCCCCTGCCCTTGCAGGTACACATCTCTCTGCCCCAAATCACTTCTGGTTCAGTTTTTGTTTTTTCCAAAGAAGAGAGAATGTTTTCTCCACAGTTTCCTTCAAGTCTATTGCATACTTTCACAATTTTTTTTTTTTTTTTGCTTTTTCGAGACAAAGTTCCTCTGTGGTTTTGGAGCCTGTCCTGGAACCAGCTCTTGTAGATGAGGCTGGTCTCGAACTCACAGAGATCCACCTGTCTCTGCCTCCCAAGTGCTGGGATTAAAGGTGAGCGCCACCACCGCCCAGCTTCACAATATTTTTTAGCTGTTTAATTTTCATCATATATGACCAAACGTGAAAGACCTAGGCCACACACTTTTGTTAAACTGGTCTTCCAGCTGCATATTGCTGCACTTTCATGTTTGGGTTTCTGCATTGGACCACTGTTGGGTGATACTTTTAACAGACAAACTTTCAATTTTCATTTTCAACTATAAATAAAAACAACATATCTACAAAATTCCTGAAGATATGTGAGAAAAAAATATACAATGAATATTTGTAAAATTAAAGGATAACTGTAGGAATAAAAGTCTTCCAGAAACCTGACATGAAGCCCTACCTGTAAAAGAGCAATGAACTAAAGTTACAAAACTGGGAATCTAGTTGATTCTATCAATGAAGTGTGTAGCCCCAGCTTTAACGTGACAGAATGGAAGTAATTTACTCAAGATAGAGCTAGAAATCGACTTCAAATAAAATGAGACTCCCCTCTCTTCTTAGGGATTAGATTGTGGTACCGCAAATAGAAACGTTGAAGCTCACATTCTAGCGCCCTCAGAATGTGATTCTACTCGGCAACAGGCCCTATAAAGACACGCTTAAGCTAAAATGAGACTGTAAGTACCGAAACTTGTCTAATCTAACTTGTGTGTCTATATGATAAGGAGACTTGAACACCTAAAACACCACGACTTGTTCACACTAAGAAATGGTCTCATGAGGACATAGTAAGAGGAAATCTCTAACACAGGAAAAAACAAATCTACTACTACTTCCATCATCGCTTTACAGTCTACAGAAATGTAAAAAATTAAATCACTGCTATTTAAGCATCTGTTCTGTGACAGGCCTAGAAAGCTAACATGCCCGATAAAGGAGAGCATCCCAAGGAAAAGGGAGGGAAGAGAGCCAGCCAGCAT
This sequence comes from Microtus ochrogaster, assembly GCF_000317375.1. Taxonomy (NCBI): domain Eukaryota; kingdom Metazoa; phylum Chordata; class Mammalia; order Rodentia; family Cricetidae; genus Microtus; species Microtus ochrogaster. The sequence continues at coordinate 109,756,155 of NC_022009.1, forward strand.
TAACTGGAGGCATCAAAGAAGGTTGCTTGTCTTAGAAAAGAAGGAAAAGACACCATGAAAACAAATGTTACAAACATAGTTTGCCATCCTTTTATGGTTGGGATTCAAATTTCCACTACCTCCCAAACCAAGAAAATTGACATAAAACTTGCAGTTTTAACAAGGTATACATCAAAAATTTCACTGAATGACATTTTAACAAAGAATGAAAAGTCATGAAGTCACACCGGTATCAGCAAACAAAAAGAAAAAGAAGCAAACACCCAGTCCTTTGGTTAAATGTAGTTTTCTCAGTAACTCTGGCAGAGCAATGCTCAGTCCCTGTATCTTTGTGCTTCCCATCCATTTTATGGTGTGTGGTTATCATTCTGGTGGCTAAATGTGTAACAGGTTTGCCAGGCTGCAGTAGGTCAAAGCAACTACAGAAGGTAGTGACACAGCCCACATCAATGCATGCCTGGGGCGTGATAGTTCTAATTCACGTTTAGTACTGCCAAAGACAAAAGCATAGGATGGAGTATCCTAATACATGTGTCTTTGAAGGTATTGAAGAAAAATACAAAGGAGATGAGAAAAAAAATCTGTATTTGAATGGTTCTCAATGTTCAAAATTAATGAGTGGCAAATTCACAGATTTAGGAAAATGAGTATGTCTTAAGCAGGATATTATACAGTTTCCAGTCTAATAAATTCATGAAATAGAGTGGAAGCAGAGAAACAACAACGACATCTAGGGAAAATCCTATGAAAATTAACTTCAAGTGATCCTTCTCCTTTTCTGAAAACTGCTGAATGACTTCCATTAGTTAACAGAGAAATCAACCCAGGCTGCATGCCTACATTATCTGAAGCTGGAGTTTTCCTATCTGTCAAACTTTATATCAGAATCTCAGGAAAGGCATCTGCTCCCTTTCCAGGCTGTCGCCAAACCAGAAACAGAATTCTCACTTACTGTGCAGAGTATTGTGTTTTCCAGCAATCACTCAAAACCTTACCTGTGGTTAGCATCACAGGGTGGTCTCACCTGCCCAGTCATGCCAGCCTACTCTGTCACTCAAGATGTCACTGTCACATTATGCTTGACAGTGTTCTTTGGGATGGGTGTGTGTGTGATCAATTGAACTATTTGAAAGGACATTTATAATGAAAATGGTTTATGTTAGGATCCATAAGAAGTCCCATTAAAGACCACCAGTCACATATACATTCAGTAAAACCATTTGTTAATTAAAAAACTGCTAACGAGTTGGACTGGCACATGATAATGACTGGAGAGGTGTGCAGGCCCCCTTTTTAAAGCCAGGTTAGGAAAATCTGGGGAGAAGAGAGTAGTATCTTTTAAGTGTTGATTAGTGGTTGACTCCAGTGATTAGGGATTTTCCAGCAGCAAGAAAGAGAAAGCTTTCTTCAGCTAGCAGGAGGTTGTGGTTGTCTGCTGATTGGGTGCCCCTGAGTTGTGATTTTCCTGAGAACTGCTTGCTCTGCTCCAGTCACCTCCAGTAAACTGAAACTAAGGCCTGGTCCCTGGCAATGGCTCTTAGAAACCTGTTATGATGCTGGTCTGGCTCTCTGACCCTCTCATTACCCCCCTTGAGTAGTACATCATCTCATATCCCTTGAGATGCTTTTCTTCTAACGTTTCAGGCTTGTGTTATTGTTTTAGAACAACCAGTTGAACCATGGAAGGTCTGCTTTTTTACAAATATGACTAGGGCATTAATGATGCCAGGGTCACAGGTTAAAGGCAACAGTAAGAGGATCAAGAGTCCAGCCAAGGCAGACCAGAGAGTAATTAACCAGGGTGATCAATTGAATAGAGATTCATACCATCCCTCTTCTTGTTGATCCATTCAGGGTTTTTTTTTTTTAAATCTTATAGCCTTTTCTCATTAGGTGTTTAGCATAAAAGTAACGTTTTCTCAGAGCCAGTCAAAGACTTGCATATTGAAGAAACAGGAAGTCTAATCCCCTTCTCTTCTGGAGGACTACCTCAGTTAAAGAGGAGAGTGATTCCTCTGGAAGGGTGACAGACTTTCTAGAGTATTTATATCTGCATCTATGGCCATACTTGAACTCCTATAATGTTGGTCTTAGAGGAGGAGGGCCGGATGTCTAACGGGAGCATGAATAATATCCCTGGGTCTTCTCCTATTGGTCCTCTGATTTGGCCATAGAGCCTCAAACCCTGGGCTTTTCTTGACATCCTACTGGACGTCTTTTTACCAACATCAGTGAATTAAATTAATATAGGGTTGTATGCCCCTTCTCAGAAAATTTAAATCATCAAGCATCCAGAAATTTTGGATTGCTCTCCCTCTTTACCTTGATAAAGTCTCTATCTTTTGGGGCCTTCTGCAGCAGAGAAAGGGTGATACAAACACCTAGTTGGAGATAGATTTGTCTTTGGAATGCCAATGAGCAAATAATGACATGGAAACTTATTATTAACTATGAAAGCTCACCCCCAGCTGGGGCTTGTTCCACTAGCTCTTCTAATTTAAGTTAACTTATTTCTATTCATCTACATTTTACCATGTGGCTTTTTACCTTTTTTTCATTCTGCATGACTCCCTCCATGTCTCAATGGCATCTCCCCTGAACCCCCATTATCTCCTCCTACTTATTCTTCCTGAGTGGGAAGTCCCACCCGTACCTCCTGCCTAGCATTGACCATTCAGCTTTTTATTGCAACAATCACAGCAATACATTTCTACACCGTGTACAAATACTCCACAACATCTCATGACTGTTAAGCATTCAAATCAGAATTTTCTCCCATTCTTAATTTCTAACTTTTAAGATCCCAGACAGGCCTTTGAAAGAGCTTAATTATAAAGGGTGCTGATGTTTATGGTTTAGATCTAAAATTGTGTTTCCAAAGTCACCTATAGGAAGTATTAGTTGATACCTGTTGGGTTTTGAAAGGTGATCTGATCACTAGGACTCTAAGTCCTCAGTTAACTTATAACGGAACAAGCCGTTAGGATAGAAGGCTTGGGAACTAGGTCACTGCAGGCATGACTTTGGTTATTAGTTATCTCTGATCCTGACTCTCATCTCCCTCTGCTTCCTAGCCTTGTTCCACCCTACACTCCCCACCATTGATTTAATTTTTCAATTGTTAAAGCAATAATAATTACTTATGGAACATTTTACCTTTTTTAACATAAAGATTACTAAAAATATTACTTGCCAAGTTATTGTGGCTAGTGTGATATATATTTCCTTAGGGCCTTTCCTGAATATAAGCACAACTTCCTAATTGGTTAAGGATCTCTAGATTTGTTTCTTCTAGATAGCTTGCATAATTTGTAAAAGCATATTTAGAGATTCTTAATAGAAAATAATACAAAAATGATAACTGGTAGCAATGTGTGCCCCTGTTGGCATGTTGCCTTTTTTTTTTTTTTTAGAAGATAAGAGGATGTGTCATGCCACATGATGCAAGTTTTTAAAATAAAAGAACTGATGGCCTAAGTTCCATGTAATCAAATTAGCAATTGCTTTGGTGAATACAGCTCTGTCTTGGGGTGCAAAAAAAGTGGAGATTCTTTTCTTTCACAAATCTAGTGCTGTTCCCACCATAAAGGGGGTAAGCGCTCTTCTTCTTCTTCCTCTTCTTCTTCTTCTTCTTCTTCTTCTTCTTCTTCTTCTTCTTCTTCTTCTTCTTCTTCTTC
>NC_022009.1:109760271-109764347 GCF_000317375.1 Microtus ochrogaster
CTTGTTCATCTGCTGCTGCCAGTACCAGTACTTGTGACCAGAATCCTCAAAGGCCAGAGTCAAGGGATATGCAAGTGCTGCCTGGTTTTTGGTTGTCTTGCTTGCTTGTTTTTCTTTTTTAAAATGGAAATTAATCTCAGAAAGTGAATCATTCCACTGTGTATGCCAACTGCTAGTCAACACGGAGATTTGGGGCAGAGGCTCAGAACTGAAATACTGGATGACATGCATAGGAAAACAAAAGCAATAGATCATTCAGTTTAGAAAGAAAACTAATATTCTCCTTTTAGAGGCCTGAAGAATTCCTGTTGTCAGTCTCCAGGAAGTAACACTTACCCCCTTTCTTATGGAGGCTTTGTTAGTACATTTTTCTTTTAGTGATGCCTGAATTTAGGAAAAGGTACAACTAGAGATAAAATTCTCCTTATGAATTGTAGAAAAATGAGTAGAACTGATACACCTCAAGGTTCATTTTAGTCTTTTTCTAGCATTGCTGTCTAGACTTCAAGAGATGGAGACAGAATGTATGCACTTTTTTTTATGATATTTTTTATCTTGTCCTGGAGTGGTTGCGAATTGCCTTCTGGTTTGTTGTTGGTTTTTGTTTTTTGTTTTGTTTTTTTCCCATGATACTTATTGAGCTCTACATTTTTCTCTGCTCCCCTCTCTGCCTCTCCTCTTCTTCCTTTAATCCTTTCCCAAGGCCCCCATGCTCCCAATTTACTCAGGAGATCTTGTCTTTTTTATATACTTTCTACTTCCCATGTAGATTAGATCTATGTAAGTCTTTCTTAGTGTCTGCATTGTTCTCTGTGATTGTGACTTGTAGGCTGGCTTTCTTTGCTTTATGCTTAAAAACCACCTATAAGTGAGTACATGTGATAATTGTCTTTCTGTGTCTGGGTTACCTCACTAAAAGTAATGTTTTCTAATTCCATCAATTTTCCTGCAAAATTCAAGCTGTCGTTATTTTTTCTGCTGTAGAGTAATCCATTGTGTAAATGTACCATGTTTTTTAAATCCATTCTTCCATCGAGGGGCATTTAGGTTGTTTCCAGGTTCTGGCTATGACAAACAAAGCTGCTATGAATATAGCTGAGTACATGTCCTTGTGGCACGATTGATCATCCTTTGGATATATACCCAAAAGTAGTATTATTGGGTCTTGAAAAAGGTTGTTTCCTAATTTTCTGAGAAATCGCCACACTGACATCCAAAGGGGTTGTACCTGATTGCAGCAGTTTTGTTCAGTTTTTAGTATCATAGGACTTTTTTTCCAAGTGCTAATAGTTTTAATAACACCTGGGAGATTTGGTCAAGTAAAATACTTCCTTTACCAAAAAGAAGGATACAGACCTACAAACACAGCCAACAGAGGTTCTGACATAAGGAATTCCAAGTATACATCGGGCTACACTGAAAGCTTGAGGCAAGCCTAGGTTCTTGAAACTGCTTCTGAATGAAACAAAACTTACTCTGTTCTACCAGAAGTGGGAGGCAAGAAGTCTGCTTTTCTCAGTCTTGAATCGTCTTGGTTTTAACATCTCAGTCTGACTGAAACAACTCTTCCAATAATCATTCTCAAGATGCACACATCTTAAAATATAGGATATTTTCTGAATCCAAGTACAATCTCAGTTGCCATTCTGCTCCCTTCTCACACACAAAGTTCAGCTTAAAGAACTGCATAAGTCTGTCAGAGCTGACACTGCACATTCGCAGGGAAGCAGATTAGGGAAGCCCAGGTTAGGTTAGGGAAATCTTCTCCTTGAGTATAACAATGTCATATAATATGAAGGCAGTGGCTAGGTGTGGTGGCAAATGCTTTTTATTCCAGCAATCAGGAGGCAGAGGCAGACAGATCTCTGTGAGTTCCAGGCCAACCAGGTCTACATAGTGAGACCCAGTCTCAAAAAATAAAACATAAAACTAAATAAAAGAGTAATGAATGCAAGCTATGAATCAGAAGAATAGAACTGGCTGACAAATCTTAATAGACTATGGTCAATGAAACTTCAAATACCATTTGGCTTCTCTGAACAGATTACCTTCTCCGACAACAGCAGAGTTGTATGTAACAGCAACAGCAACCAAGTAATATATACCAAAAATAAAATTCATTAAAAAACTCAGAATTCAGCCAAGACCATAAAGCTTTTAGTTGATAGACAAGCTAGATTTAAGAAGATAATTTAATAATTATTTGCTCTACCAAAATATGAGTAGACTATTGAAAACCAAGAGAGGCTAGTGCAGAGGAAATCATTTCTACTGTGGGTGATGTTCTCATTTGTTTTCTGTTGCTCTGATAAATATCATGACCAAAAACTATTTGGTGAAGGAAAGGGTCTATTTGGCTTATGTATACTGATCACATCCATCACTGAGGGAAGTTTGGGCTGGAATTCAAGCAGGAGTGCAGTCTACTGGATTGCTCCACATGGCTCACTTAGCTTACTTGGTTATGTAACCTAGGACGACCTGGCCAGAGTAACACCATCCATATTGGTCACTAATCAAGAAATGCCTCTGATCTGATAAAGCCGTTTTCTCAGTTGAGATTACCCCTTTCAAAGAACCTTAGCTTGTATCACGCTGACAAAAAACTGCTAGGCACAGATCTGAAACAAAATCAGTTTCTGGGATCTAAAAGGGGAAGAGTTGTGGAAAGGGTTGACCATGGGTGTTCTACAGCTCATAAAGGCTGAAAAGAATGGAGCTAATCTCATTGTCTTTGTCTTCCAATCCACTGTGATTGGCAGAACCTGGCTGCCTGTCAGAAAAATCTGCAGCCCCTGCTGTACTCTCCACAACTACCTTTATCTTCTGTGAGAGATCTCACTCCTTTCGGGAAGTCATTCCGTTAAATCAAACATGAAAAGCCCCTGGCACTGGAGCTATAAAAACTTTACTGTAGATGAAGTAGAAAAGATCTTTAGCCTAGAGCAACATAGATAGATAAATAAGTAAATATTATATGAAGGCTTCTAAAAGGTACTGACTATAAACGAAGACAGCATTTTAAAAGAGTGTGACACTCTCAGCAGAATATGAAAGAATTGATCTCTTAGAAAGAGAAACAGAAAGTTCATAGAGATAAAATAAAAGAGGTAGAGAGAGTTAGCACCTTAATCAAAAGAGAATTATTTAAAATTAAAGGCATAGAAGCAGAAGCAATAACTAGGACAACTGATATGTTAGAAAATCAATCGTTTCTACCCGATGTGGAACACTAGCTAGCGCGAAAAACCTTTATCTCCCCCTTTGAACACACATCATGTGTTATATTACGTTGATAAAATATAGTTAATAATTTGTAAGTTTGAAGTCGAGTTGAAAAGTAAAGTGAGCAATCCATAGTGCCAGAAATAAGGAATATAGTAAACCATGATAGATAAATGTCCCACATACATCTGAATTGTCTTATCAAATACATTTTCTCAAGATGCTTTTATTGACCAGGGACCTAGTGGGAGATAGAAAAAAACTTCCTAAATCAAAAGTAAATTGTTCAGCCGTTATGGGTCCACTCACAAAGGCCATAAGACTGTTCACTGAATCTGTGATATGGGCCCAAACATTTCTCATCTCCTTGGTCAAGGAGCAATCAAGCATAAAGAAAAGAAAATGCACAAGCTTGTAGATACCATATGTAAATTTTCAATTTGCCTACTGTGGGATGAATGAAGGCAAGATATTACCCTAAAAACTTACCCTAAAAAGAATAAAAAATATTCTTTCCTTTCAGGCCACTTAGTCATCTCCTACAAAGAAACTCCCACTGTGATGAAATTGTGGTAGTTATTTCAGCACTAAGTGATAAACAGATGAACTGGTATCTGGAAGAAATGGGACAAATCTACATCTCATCAATCATCATAGATAAACCTAAGAGAATATCAAAGATATTTAAAATAGTCATAGATAGAAAACATATAACCCTCATTTTGAAAAAGTCAGTGAATAGACATGAAAAAAGAGAACTGATGTAAAAGATACAAATTCACAGTTATGGAGGTCCATTATCATTTGCCACTTGATCTTTTTTTATTATTTTTTTATTGAAAAAAATTTCC
>NC_022009.1:109764465-109788750 GCF_000317375.1 Microtus ochrogaster
GCTAGGCTCCCACAAAGCCAAAACTTGATCTTTAAGGTGTTGTGCTAGAGTAGCTAAGGAGGAAACTGATAAAATAATAGATAGAGGGAGAGGGACTTGATCTGGGGAGGGGGAGGGAAATGGGAGGCAGTGGAGGGGAGGAGTCAGAAATCCTTAATAAATAAATAAATTTAAAAAAAAAGAAATTCTTTATCATTCACACCTGAGTGTATGGCTGAAGGCTGATATGCCTATAGACACCTAAGCACAGTACAACAGTTAGCACAGCCATTAAAACCTAGTATGGACAAAGTTATGGATCCATATTTATGAATAATGGTGAAGAGAAATCCTCAGAATGGGTAGAACTTTAGGCAGTGAACATGATTGTGCATTTTGCTGGGAAAGAAAAATGGCCTGTTGTATAATTACATACAGATTCATGGACTGGAGGCAATAGTTTGACCAGATGGTTGGGGACTTATAAAGAATCTGATTGAAAAAAATAATGAGAAAGGGGCATGAGACTACATTCTTCCAACTGGACAAAATATACTTTATCCCATGTAAATGCTTATCAAAGAATGCCAGAGGACATTGAATGAACAAGTAAGTAGTATGACCCATTTTATGGGTAATAATCAAGTTCTTTCCCCAGCCATTCTTGCCATGGCTCACCACAGTATAAATAAAATAGTAGTAGTTATGTCAAAGATGGAGGTTTCACTTGGGCTCAATAACATGGACTTTACATTTATAATGGCTGATTTTTCCACATCAGGTAAAGATTTCCAAATATGCTAACAATAGAAATCAAGAATGAGCCCCTGATAAAGCGCCTTTTCCCAGGGTGATCTGATGGTAGGTTCATTATGTTGGACTGCTTTTATCATGGAAATTCCAACATTTTATTTTTACTAGACTAGATATTTATTCTTATGGGTTTGCCTTACTGCATATAATGCTTCTTCTGAAGCTACCATTCATGAACTTACTTACAATTGTCATGGTATTCCACACATTTACAGCCAAAGATGTGTGTTAAGGGGCTGATTCTCATGGAATTCACTGGTCTTACCATAAGCCTAACCCTGAAGCTCTATAGAATGGCAGATTGACCTTTGTAAAATAATATTCTTATTAATTACTTACAATTTTATGCAATACATTTTGATTATATTCATGTATCCTCCCCCAACTCCTCCAAGATTCACCCCCACTTCACTATTCACTCAACTTCTTGTGTAATTTGTTACAGTCACATTGAGCCCAATTTGTGCTGTCCAATTACTATTGAAGAGGGATCAAAACTTGGAGCACTTTTAATTGACCAGGATTCACACTCTTACAGGAAACTTAGTGTCACTCTCCCAAAAGCTATCAGTTGCCAAGAGCTTCTCAGCTAAGGGTGGAACTCAAGCTTCCTTCCTTCCTTCATGCTTGGATGTTGTCTGGCTTGAACTTGGGCAGATGTTGTGCATGTTGCTGCAATCAATGTGGACTCAAATGTGTAACTGCCCTCTTGTGTCCAGAAAACAGTTTTCTTGTTTCTTCTAATCATTCTGCTCCTCTTTCTCGATGATCCGTGAGGCTACTAAAGACATAGTTACACTGCCAACTAAGTGTCGGTAGCCTGGATGGCTGGAGCAGGTTTTATAGGCTATATATCCTCCGACTCAGTATTCAACACGTAGCACATTTTCTCCAACAGCCAGAATTCACAGGTACAAATTCAGCAGTTATAAAAGAATGACACATCCATCCATCATCACCCCTAGTGACATACTAGCAAAATTTTTGCTTCCTGCTTTCACAACCATATATTTCTCTGGCTTAGAAGTTTGGGTCCTGGAGGAAAACATAGTTCTTCCATGAGGCATAAATATTCCACTGAACTAGAAGCAAAGGCTTTCCCTGGCCACTTTAAGGTTCTGATGCCATTTCGTAAACAGACTGAGAAAGGAATTACAGTGTTAATAGGAATTGTTTAGCTAGTCTCACAGGTGGAAATCTTACTACTTCACAACTGAAGCAAAAGAGAGAATGTCTGGAATGTAGGGGTTCCTTTAGGGCTCCTCTTGGTGTTTCCCAAGCGCTATGAAGAAGTTCAGAGAGAAACTATGACTCAATCTGGAAAAGAGAATAAATTGCCCAGACCTTTCAAGAATGAAAATATGGGTTTCCCCTCCAGGTAAAGAACCAAGGCTTACTGAGATATTTGCTAAGGGTGGAGAAAATATAAAAGCGGTGTTATAGGAAGGAGTTATAAATAACAGCTAAGGTCACATGACCAGTTGCAAAAATGAGAGTTGAAATTGTCATGAGTTTCTCTCTTGTTTTGTTCTGTTTATGTTCGTGTGTATATAAATATATATGAAGCAAATATTTATATTTTTTCTTTATTTATTTACTATGTAGCATAACATCAATTAAGATGCAATAAGCAGTTGAATGTTATAAATCTTTATTATCATATTTAAGTTACAGGATAATAAAAGCCTAAGTATTCCTCAAGGCTTTGTCACCTAGTCAGTAAGAAGAATAGGAGGGCATGTGCGGCTGTACCTGGAATAGTCATATCATATTAGGCAGAACTGGACCTTTTTACTGTCTTCATTTGTAAATTAAGTATGATATAAGAAGTGAAGACAGGATATCAAGCAGACAAGGGACACATTTGTAATGGTTAACCTTCATTGTCCACATCACTGGATTTGGAATCAAGTAAGAGACAAGTTCCTAAGTGGTTCTGTTAGAGTGTTTTCTGGAATAAGTAACTGAGGGGTAAGACACTACTCAGGATGGGCAGCATCTTTCCACGGTGGTCAAGATTTGAAGAGTTCAGAGGGAGAGGCAGTGTGCTTTTCACTGGTCTGTCTTCAGTGTTTGCTGGTGTGTGTATCTTCCCTGTTGTTTTCCATATGGAGACCATCTGTTGCTGACATGAAATCCAGTTTTTCAGTCTTTCAATATAAAGACCAGTGACTTCAGAGATCCCTTAGGCCTTCAGCACTAGATGTGATTGCTAAAGCATCCACCCTTCTGACTGAGCAGTTAATGGATTATGTACCTCTCTACCATGCAGCCAGCCATGTTTAAGTATCCAGCCTGTTCTGTGTAAACCAATATAGTAAAGCTCCTTGGTGATATTGCCATGCGGGACATTTTTGTGTTCACAGATATAGCTGTGTAGGACTATTGGCTGCTTCCCTCCTTTGGTAGCTTGTATGATTATATCTGGAAGAATGAAATCTAGTCCTCAAGGAGGAGGCTTTCAGGTCAGATCCAGCTCAAGTTCTCTGGATCCCATGTCTGAAGTGCATAGTGTCTTCACCAATAGGGAATTACAATCCATCTCTGGGGGCAACCAAGGGTGATAGCTATAGTCTATAGTGTTTGGGAGTCTCTTGGGAAAAACTGACTGATAAGTCAAGAAGGGTTTCTCATGCCTAGTTTTTAGGGTTTGTTAGATGGCTTAAATACATAGGTTTTGAAATGAGCATTGCCAACCCACATAAGAAATTTTCATTTTATATGTGTGTGTGTGCATCTGTGCATGTGTGTATGTACATATATGAATATACATATGTAAAAAATACATATATACATATATGTATACATTTACAGATATTACAGATATTTTAGGTAAGTTTCAAATGTTATTATTGGCCTTAGTGAACTATAAAAGAAAAGGACATAAAGTTGGGAATAAAATCATGGAGAAATAATCACATTTGAGTGTGTGTGTGTGTGTGTGTGTGTGCGCGCGCGCGCTGTGTGTGTGTAATTATCAAGAACATAGGAAGTTTTAACATACGAAGACAGATTGTAGGTAGATCTATGTATCCCAGAGTACTAGATCATGGAAATAGCTGCTCCTCCTAGTATGGTCATTACCATTACCATTTGCTGTAAGAAGAAAGTCCCTTGTGTTATATTACAAGCATTGGGATGCACCAGAAAGCATTCCACTTATACAAAGTGCAACCCAAGGCATTTTTACTCAGTGCTGGCAACGTGGGCTTACTTCATGATATACCAACCTGTGCAGAAAGACAGATGATTATTTTTTTAAAAAAATGGAAGAAGAAGGAAAAGATTTTAGACTATAATTTTTCTCACAAGGAAAACACCTTGAAACTCAGAAACATTTCAAGTATGTCAGAAAATGCATAGTATTTACTGTTGTCAAACTATGCTTTTCAATAAGAAAGTATGTAATGTAAACAATACTACATGGAAAAAAATAACTGTTGTTATTCCAAATCTAGAGATGAAAGAACTGGGAAATCAAGTATTTTGCTGAGAGTACAGTCAATGATAAGCCTAATACACAACCTAGTCTTTTCCCACTAATCCAGAGATCCTTGGAAAACTCCTCTTGGGTCTTTGCCTCTTTCTGGTATTAGACACTGATAGGAAAATGTTCAACAGAGAAAGACAGGTATGGCACTAAGTATGTGGGGTATATCTGTACAGGGAAGATGTAAGTGAAAATTGGTAATGTACATATTCAAACTAAAGATGCTTGCTGGTACCTGATCTGAACCAATTCACATGTAGCCCCTCCACAAACTGGCATGCAGCCTCCCCAGATGAAGAGGGAAGGAAACGTATCAGAGTCAGGTAGAGAAAATGAAATTTTGGCCCAAACTAAGTGGAAAAACTAGATCTAAGGGACTGCAAAGTAGATGCTTTAAAATCAACCAGGCATGGTCAAGTTGTTTGCTCTTTGGCATAGAAAGACTTAAAAAGGACAAATCTTAGAAAGTTAGGCCCCAAGTACTGGGAAAGAGATATTTTTTTTAAATGTTTGTGAGCTTTGATGTTATTCAAAAAGAAAAGAAGGAATGAGAGCACATAAGTTATGAAAAAAAAGCAGTTTTCAAGATTTGAGGAGTAGGGACCATATCAGGACAGTCCTACTATAAATTAGTACAGATATCACAGATCTGTCCCAGAATTAACTGGCTGCCTAATGCCCACCTGAGGCAGGACAGTGTGTTTCAAGATTCCCTGGAGATGACTTGAGAGCTCCTGATTGAAGGCTGTTGGAGTAGAAGGAAGACTTGCAGCGAAGTATTATTGCTGAACAGCTTCAATGCCTTCTCCCTTCCGGCTGTGCTCTGACTCTTGGCTTCCTGAGGCCAAAAGGAAAGTTACCAGGCTCCCTAGAGATCTGCAGCCACTGTGCCTTGCCTGTGGGAGTTCCAACTTCAAAGACAGCTTACTCTGAATCCTTGCCTGAGTTACTGCACTTGTCTGATTCTTGCAAAATAGATTATAAATCACACCAGGAATTCCCATTCCTGCCTACTGAATCTGAAGTCTTTGGGGAACCCATGAGTTCTGTTTTGGAGTACAGGGGCAGCTAGAATACAAAATTGCAGGTTGGCAGTGGTGAACTCTTGGAACTCACACAGGGGAATGCCTCTGCCTCAGGTGCTATCCTTCCATTTACACATTCTTCCAAAGATGGCAATCCAACTTTTGATACCAATTCTCTCCTTATTGATATTTGTAGGGACTTGCAACAGGGAAGAAATCCATTACGTTAAAGGAAAGCAGCATTTGAAGAAGATTGTGTCTGCCAAAATGCATTTTAAACAATAACAAGGAAAGGGAGTAAAAATATTCTGTCAGGCCTCTGTGAGCAGAGAAGGCTCAAAACCTTATTATCAGGCCCTACCAGAGATCAAAGGGAGAGCAAAATGTTACGGTGCCATAATGAGAGTGCTTTAGACTGTGAGATTTTAAATTCCATCATAAGTTACACAACACAGTGTTGGCTGCTTTGAGTAATTAGAATAGTGTTTTCCCTACAAATCTCCATGTGTCTGTAATACCAACATCTGCCCAACATCTGCCCAGAGGAAAAAAAAATGCACATTTTAGGAAATTGCTTTTGTTCATAAGCAGCAAACTTTCTATGACAGTCTAAAGAAAAAAAGAAAAAATAGTAACTTTTATTCTGTTGAAATTATGTAATTGATTCCTAGCATTACAAAAGGAGTATTTAAGATGCAAATTGATTCACAGTGGTCCAACTAACTGAAGCCAGCTGTGCCTAGAATACTAGCCATCATTTGTTCCGTGTCTCTTCTTGTCTTCCCACATTCTCTCCATAGACACTCCCCAGGAGTCAGTAAATCCAGACAGCATCCTAAGTGCCACAAAGATGCAAAAATAAATGAAACATGTTTTCTGTTAAAGCTCTGTGTCAACCAGTATTTTATCAGAGAAGAAAAAGTGTTTTTTAGATCTAAGTGATTTGAACTCATAAAATTTTGGTGTGCTGGCGCAACCTATGTGGCTGCGGATTAAGCCTGAATCCACAGGACAGCCTGAAAGAAGAGAGAAGAAACTGACTTCATGGAAGGAAGAATTAACTGGGACCTGGAGCCTGAATCTGAAGTAACTCACAGGAAAGCATGGGAATCTACATTAGTCTCGCACCACCTCTCGCGGACCCACATTTTCAGGTCCTACATTGAGGTGATATTTCTTTGGGTCCTGCCTGAATTATTTATCAATACTTGGAGGGAGGGGTGAAGATCAAGAAAGAAATATACAAAAGACAGTAGATAGAATCAGGAGAGCATCTAGTAAATACTATGATCCACCTCAAGTTTATTATTTAAAGTTCTCATATACCCTAATCCAAAAGGGGGGAGGAAAAAGACTTCATTGCCATGATACAAAGAACAAAACAATTTCCTCTGCACATCTCCAAACATCAAATAACCACACCCCAGAACAACATATCCTTTTGTCCTGAAACCACGCCTAAGGTCAAGCATCCTGTCATATAACCTTGAAGGAGCAGAAATAGATTTGAACTCTCTGAGTTTTAGTCAAGGTGGAACAGATTCATTTCTGTGGGCTCCCACAACCACTAAACCACTCACTTAGATGGTTGAGGTTTTCCAGCCGTGGATCTGGCACATGCCAGCATAGAGCCAAACTTTGGACTTGCCCGGGAGCTGGAAAATCTGAAGGGCATGTTCAGCTCCTGTGCTGTGCTGGTCATCTGAGCTCCCAGTGCTGAGGTCAACATGTCCACCTCCCCAAGTATGAACTGTGGCCTCTGCTAACCTCCACCTTCCAAACCCCACACATCACCTCTCTAAGAGCCCACACTATGTAGGAACTGTCTTGTGAAGGTAATTCCTGGCAGCGAAGATGACACACTTCAAATGTGTATCACTAGAGACATCCTTGTAGGCTCAAGGAGGTCACTGCACAAGGTGCATTCTTCATTGCATTAATGACAACTTTCAAATTGCATAGAAGCCCCTTAATAACTGAATTATATCCATATAACACATCATATGATTCTAACCTATGAAGTTAAAATTAAAAAAAAAAACATGAAAAGTGTCATATGAACAACAGTATGGTGTTTTTAAAGGGCACCTGTCACAAAATTGCACTAAGAAGCTCTTTGGTTTGTCTGTCTTCTCATTCAACTTATATGCACTATCTACACTTCATGTTATCCTAAACACAATAAGATAATATGTATTAAACATCCATATTTTCAAGACTGGCATCAAAGAGGATTTTTTTAAGCAAATAAAGAACACATCATAGCATAGGTGCTGACAAGCGAGTGAACACTGAGGATGACTGAAATTTGAAATGAGAAGGCCAGGAAACTTCTCTCTTAAAGGATGTGTAAGTGAGGATTGGAGGGGATGAGGGGTATCTACCCATGTAGACAGAGAGACTGGGAAATAGAGAAGACTTGAGGCAGCCATGTGCTTCTGTCACAGGATAGTGAGAAATAGGACAGAGGAAAATGAGGGTCAGGCTCAGCCCACATGAGCTTTCAGTGTGTACCTTTCCATCTAGGAAGAGAGGGGAGACTTCAGAACATCCAGGCAGAAATATGCATATAGTAAAAATGTCACCCACCCTCCTGACCATACTGTTGGAATTAGACACCAAGGAGATCAGGATGAAACCAATATCAATTAAGTGACTATGATTATTACCCAAATGGGAGGTGAAGTGCTGTGGACATAGGAGATGAAGTTAAAGATGATGAGGTAGCTGAATTCTGAGTATGTGTTAAAAGTGAATCCTTTATAGCAGGCATCTCTGATGTGCTAACTTCAATAAAATGAAGTCAAAAATGATACTCAGCAGAACTTCCTTTGGGGCAGCTAAGGGAACAGAAACCAATGAGAGAGATGTATTTGTTGATAATGAACAAATCGGACCACTGAACACCTTTATAGAGATGTCAGGGGTTTTGCAGACCACGTCTTCTCACTTCTAGAAGACAGAACTACTGAAAAGCCCAGGAACTGAAGAGCAGCGTGGACAACTTACCAAGATGCTGTTGCAAAAACAAGAACCATTCTAAATGTAGGTTCTGGTTAGTTTGGAATGAAAAAAAATATGTTTTCTAGAAAGCAACAAGACAGTAGCATTGAGAAAGACAACTGCTGTCACTTTAACAGAGCAAGCAATTTCTGCTTCCTACAAGAACGAAGTAAGGAAAACAGAGATAGGAAGTCCTCATGCTCTTGCTGTGCGCCAAGGAGACTGTATCTGCCCCAACCAAGCACATGGCTGCAGTACTGTATCTTTTGGTTAAGTGCCACTGGCACATGGTAAGATGAAAAACAAAATCAAAATCAAACATGACAAAATGTTTGGTCTGAATGGACACATCATCACTCCCAATTTTGGTATCAAGGCTTTCTAATTTCTGTTTGGGTTCCATTGTTAAGTGCACAGAAATAGACAGCAGCATTTGTACTGAAACCCTCAGAACCTACATTTAGAATGGGAATTACCATCCTGACCTCTTCCTCAGTTCTACAGCAAAGCATCTGTGCTCCTAGTATAAGTGCCATGGAGTAACCTAAAAAGTTTTGGCATATTTAGGTCAGCCTAGCAGATTTTTTTTTCATTTAAATGGAGCTGAATAATGGAGATTTTGTGTCTTGAGAGATTCCTAAGATCAATGAGAGAGCAACAAATTATTTATCTCTGATACATAAAAATATTTTCAACATTTTCTCAATCATTAAAATTGACTGCCAGTCACGTGGCTTTTTAGTTACCGATTTTCATTGCACTTCACTCTGTTTTCAGGGGGATCAGTAACATTCTGGGAGACTGTATTTGTCTACTTTGTATGACTGTTTTGAGGGACTGTCCCATCAGTGAACAAACTGCATGGCCTTGGAGAAAGACTCTGGGCTTCTGGCTCAGATGTGTTCATTCTTTCAGAGCTGTTGTGGGTGTAAGTGACATGATGTGGCCAAAAATCCAAACTGTGCAGTTGCGTTGTGACAAACATGCAATGTGCTGTAAAAACTCAATACAGTTTAAATAAAATCTCTATATTAAAAAAAAAAACAAGAACCAAAAAAAAAAGAAGCAAGCAAGCAAACAAACAAACCCACCAACTAACAAGAGAATGGGAAAAAGCTTTTGCTTCTACTGTCACTTTTATACCTGATCTATGAGGTAGGGTTATCTACTGCTTGTCTTCCATAAACACAAACACTCAGGAAAAATGAAGTGGGATTTAACTAATAAGCTCCTTGGTAATTACATTTTTGATTAATTTTTCAAATATGCAATCATGTAGATGCAGTTCATTTCTCTTAGGCTGTGTTTCATTAAGGCTTGTGTGAGGAAGATGATTGACAAGCCTTGTAACATCAAGATCCTGGTATTCTCCAGCTGTCTTTCAGGTTCACGTTTTCTTCAGTGAGGTAAAGTCACTGAAATACACTGTGCAGAAAGAGTGAATTCTAAACTTTTGGCATTTAGATCCAGGAGATCAAATTTCATGGAAACTGTTCACATATGTAAAACCAAGCAGCTAAGTGAACCACAGAAGACTCACAGAGTGAATTATCACTTCCTAACCCCTCCTCTGCCCACTCCTCCAACCCTCTCTCCACCTAAAGCTCCCTCCCCATTATTCCTCTTTCCTCCTCAGAACTCCTCATCCTCTTATAGACAGGTGTTATGATATTTAAAAAACATTTTGAAAAACCATGTACCATTGTCATTTAAAATTTTCTACTTTTAATTGCTTTAAATCAATTCATAAGCAATTATTTCCATGAATATAGAATTATTAACTTATCTTATTTCTCTTTACTTTGGTTTACAGGTGCAAGGGACTGTGAGACTAGATAAATCCTTAGGAATTCTACATGTCATCCTCTGGTGACAAGCTTTCGAAAAAATTAAGGAAGCTCAAATACCAAATGCCAACAATCTATGACTAAGATAATGTCAGCTTCAAGGATTAAAGATATTTGTTACACTTGCCCAAAAAGAACCCATTTCAACAGCAAGCCTGTGCTGCTCTTAACTGACGAGGAAACCATTGTCTTCTAGCAACTTCCCTTGAAAAGAGAGACTATAAATTTCTATCCTCCCTCTCTTGTTCTCCCTTCTTTTTCCTCCTCTAATCACTGAATTCAGTGTGGGTGGCTTTTAATTCAGCTCAAACAGGAGGTTTCACAAACAGTGCAAGCAAAGCTAGCCTGTTGGAGTGAAGACTTTTTTTCTAGAAACCGTAATTTTGCTCTAGGCTTGCTTTCCCAAGTTCAAAGTGTCATTCTGATCAAGAGTAAATAGACTGATTTACAGCCATGTCTGTGGTTTCTAAATCAGAATCCAGACATTTTTAATGGAGTTAAATTCATATGTGTTTGAAAATGATAAATTAGTTATTTGTTCATCTGCTGACTCCTATGAATTTATTCTTGAAATTCTTATAGCATCTCTCATAGAGATACTTGTGTTTGGTGTGATGGTGCAAGTTGTTTGGGCTGTACACTGGTTGCTGTAACAACGAAAGGGGGACTCCTTGTTGTTGGGGTTTTCGTCCCTCCCAGTACCCCACAA
The DNA here is from genome assembly GCF_000317375.1 of Microtus ochrogaster. Classification (NCBI taxonomy): domain Eukaryota; kingdom Metazoa; phylum Chordata; class Mammalia; order Rodentia; family Cricetidae; genus Microtus; species Microtus ochrogaster. The sequence goes on from NC_022009.1 coordinate 109,775,332, forward strand.
CTGTTTAGCTCCAAAGAAAATCACACATAGGTCTCCATAAATTATAAGCTGATTGGCCCATTAGCTCTAGCCTCTCACTGGCTAACTCTCACATCTTGATTAACCCATATTTCTGATCTATTTTAGCCATGTGGCTCAGTACCTTTTTTCAGTGGGGCAGATCACATCCTGCTGCTTTGGTGGTCTGGGCAGGATTGGGAGGAATCAACTTCCTCCTTCCCAGAATTCTCCTTTTCTCATTACATTATTTCTACTTCCTGTCTGGTTTTTCCTCCTATATTTCCTGCCTGCCCAATCAGCATTTATTTAAAATATGATTGACAGAATACAGACAATTGTCCCACACCAGGTTGCATGTGAAATCTAAGTGCTTTAAATGACTTCATAAGAGAATAGATAAAAAACTGTAAAACTTATTTAATGATTAGCAGAAACGTTGATTCTACTGTTCTCAGTTCAGTGAACCATATAATAAACAAAGCATATAATAAACAAAGCGTCAGTTCATTTGCTTCCACCAATCAACTCCTTTCTTTAAATAGTAAAATATAGAAAATCATTTCCTTAACAATATAATTATAATTCTTCTGTCATTATAATGGTACATATAATGGGAAAATAAATCAAATATCTAGATCCTGTTTAACAGAAACCTAGATTAAGGTACTTAACCATGCTTAAGACACTAAGGGGAAAGGTCCTTTTTTCAGGCTCTCTGCTGGAGGTATTTAATCAATATAGCAGAACCTCTGTCACTTCCATACTACATGTAGAAAACTGAGACTGGGTAGGTGGGTAATACCTCACATTTTACAAAGATAACAGGAACAGAGTTGGGATCCACCCGAGATCCCAATCTCCAAACACAGCCTTGCCTTAACCATACTGCTAGAACTCCAGGTAACCCTACTGAAAAAAGAAATGTCTACCCTCACCGGTAATATTACCCATTTAAATAATATTATAATTTTAAAAATAAAAAAGTCTATTAACATGTTGTTTGTGCAAGTTTCACTTAAAGCAGAAATAGGCATGAAATCATCTATGGATTTGACACTATTTGAAAAAAGAAAGGAAATGACAGAGGTAAAAAGAATTAGAAAGAAAGGAGAGAAGAAATTTGCAGTAATGTTAATCTAAAAATAAATAGGTCAAAGCAAAAGTATCAAAGAGAATGAAATTGTTTTCTCAGGAGCCACAAGGCATGATAATCACAAAACATGTGCTTCCAGCAATGCAGTTTCAAAATACTTGAAATATATATTAATCTTTTGTAAAAAAAAGAAATACAACCTTTAAATATCTCCTGTCCCCTTAGAGACAGCCTCTCTCTATATATCCCAGATTAATCTCAAATCCAAAATTTTCCTGCAGCAGATTCTAAAGTACACGAATTTTAGATATATATGTTTCCATACTGGTCTAAAATCTCCTTTATAAACCAAAATCACAAACACAGAGAACTAAATTCCTCAGGGATCTGCCCATGTAGCACTGACTCCTACAAGTGCCAACCTTCCTGATCATTGTGGTCTGACATTCTGCCAATCCAAACCAAGGCAGCTGTCACCAATGCCTTGCTTTTCCTGGAAGAAACACTGAAAGGAGAAGAACAAACAAGCCCTCCTCTTTAGCAATCAAATGCAAATAGCAAACTGTCTTGGAAGTTCTCTGAACACCTGAATTCAGTAACATCACCTCCCTCTGTTAGAGAAGACACATAAGACTAAAAGGACAACTCATGGATTGTTCACTTTGCCCTATTTCTAAAATAAATAAATAAAAATTATGGAATTATTCATTAACCTACATGTCATACTTATAGAGGGGGGCACTGATTGCTCCAGTCTCAATACATGTATTGCTGCCCCTAAAAAGCATTATATCCTTTTGTTCTTCTTACCATAACTCCTTTTTTTTTCTGTTTTTAATCCTTAGCATACAACCAAGAGGGAGTGGGGACCAGACACATGGCAGGCCAGTAGCAATGAGCAGAAGTAACACCTCAAGGGCAAGCGTCAATAGCATTTGGCCACCCTCTTTAAAAAGTGACAGGGATTAATGCTATTTTTAGTTCCTGTCATTTTGTGTTATATTAATTTGATCATTCACTAAACAAAGTGATTCTTGAATATCGTGCAGGTATTAAGAAGCAATAATGTGAAAATCTGGAGGCAGGTGACATCAAAGCAGAATGTCCAAGCTTAGTGTCTTTGCACCTAGAAAGCATTAGAGAAACCAGGGATTTTAAGCACTCAGGGGTGTCTCCTCAATGGAGAAAATAAAATGCCTGCATTTCACCCAGAAGGCTGGGAGTGGATGTTGTTAACAACCTGGCAACCTTTTGCTATCTGTAGAGCCAGACCTCACCCAAATCCCAGAAAATGTTTATACCAGACTCTCTTTCCCTAGATCCTTATCTATTAGTGGAGGCTCATTGTCAGTCATCCAGATTCCTGAAATAATTACACAGAAATCTTTAATTGCAATACTGTTTGGCCAATAGCTTTAGTGTATTTATAGCTAGCTCTTTCATATTAAATCAACCCATTTCTGTTAAACTGTGCATCACCAAAAGATCATGGCCTGCCAGCAAGTTTCCAGCATCTGTCTCCTCCAGTGGTGGCTACATGGCTTCTCACTGACTCTGCCTTCTTTCTCCCAACATTCAGTTTAGTTTTTCCCACTTAGCTCTATTCTGCCCTTCCACAGGTCAAAGAAGCTTCTTTATTAACCAATGATAATAAAACATATTCATAGTATACGGAGGGGAATCCCATATCATCTCTCCTTTTCTGTCCAAATATAAAAGTAAGGTTTTAACTTTAACATAGTAAAATTGCATATAACAAAAGAGGTATCAAACAAGGATTATAGTTACAATATTTATATCTACTTTATCTTTTATCATAACTAAGGAAAGCTATAATTATAACTATCTATTCTTCAACTCCATCAAAGACTCCAGAAGAATATAATATTACCTAAGTAAACAAGAAGTACATTATAAGCAACTTCCAAAACTCTAGAATTGACAGAGACATCTCACTGCCCGGACAGTCACCCAAAGTTCTTCTGTAACATTGGGGCATCCAGTCTTCAGCCTACAGGCCCATAGTATCTAGCAGACTTTTCCGTGAAGCAGGAAATTTCAAAGACTGTTTCACCTCTATTGGCAGTTTGTCAGTCACTTTCTTCCGTGTCCTGCAGAATGTCTGACAGACTCTTTCATGAAGCAGGAACCCAGAAGGACAGTCTCACCTTCTTTGTGGCAGACTATTTTTTTAGCTCCCAATTAATAGAACCCATCCTTAGGGGAGATGACACATGCACTCTATAGCCTGCTGACCTCTGTGCTAGCTCAGTCAGAGACCACACTAGATTCTAGGCCTTTAAACTATAGAACCTATGTTCATGCTCACATATACTCTGCAAAGGTATTTCTATGTAGTCATACCTTAAGCTTTTATGTGTAGAATGGAAATGATTGTTGTCTGAATTTTTTTTCAAATTCTATTGTGTATAACTATGTTGACAATAAATGACCTGGCATCCAACTCTATAGACATTTGATCTAGTCTAAGTCAGGCTGGACTGAGTTTTCATTCTCACCCTTTCGTAGTTCATTTCTCTGCCTGCCATGGTGTTTGCAGGGACGCACACACCACACCTACACTGCGCTTTTTCATGGTGTGGCTCTGCACCCCTGGTACTGCCTCCCAAGGTTGTAAATTTTCTGTAACATCTCCCATTTAAAACAAACTCATCCAGAATCCAGAAGTTTCCCTGTTTCATAGCAAAACAGTTGCTCAACAGTTTTTAAACTTCTGAAAGATTAGGTTTTTCTCTTTCTACTATTTCACATCCTCCTGGCCTCTGGTTCCCGCTACACCTCTCCATTGACGTGTTTAAAAGTGACCTCCTAACTGCTGAGTCTAACATAGGATCTTGTTCCTTTACTCTCTATACTGTGCACCCCAGCTTCCATGAAAGCATCCTCTCCCTTGATCTCAGGTAGCAATAGGTACCAGCCTCCTTTCTCTATCACCATAAGGTCTTTGTTTCACTTTGCTACTTCTAAGATTTTACAAATTCCTTTTGTTACTATTTTTTCTATGTATCATCTTGCTTTCCAGGACATGCTGATAAGGCTCACGTTTGTTCCCAGCCTTAGACTCATCCAGCTCTTGAGAGCTGAGTGACCTACAAGTAGCCTGCTATTGGCACGTGAGACACTAGATGAGTAGAGTCCCTAACACAAAGGCATGCTTATTCTATATCACTTATTTCTAAAAATGATCACACATTCACGTGCAAGAGATCTAAAGGTCTAATCTCCCTCAATGTTACCTCCATAGAAAATCTCCAAGTTCTCTAAAATCAACTGTTTAATCAATCTCCTTTTCCACCTGCGAGGTTCCCTTTCTTCCTCACGGTTCATTGGCCACCAGTTCACGAGGCCAAAGGGCCAGAAACAGCAACAGAGAGCTTTGTACAGCCTGTGAGCACAATGGAAATCGCCTTCCAGGAGTCTGCTTCAGCAAAGCAGATCAGCTTTACTTCAGAGTACAGGGGATGCTGGGGGCAGTAGCAGGGGAATCGCTTAATTTGCATTAAACTGCACACTTCTATCACAAGGTTCCTAGTACAAGTATTAGTTATCACCTGTGGAAGCACTGTCCTGTTGTATTGTTCATAGCACAATGTCTAATCACCACATTGGCAATAGAAGGAACGTTTCTGGAGGGTACTCTATCAAGGAAAATATTAGAGATAATTCAGGCATCTAGACTTCAGTCTCCAAATAAGATCAGGTGGAGAATAAGATGCCCTTCTGCCATGGGGAGGGAGTCCTCTATGTTGCCGAGCTCAGAGAAAGCTTCAAGATTATAGTAGACTGCAAACTTCGGCCAACAAGGCCCCCAGCATTTACCTGCAGTTAACATCATTGTTTCTCTGATGTGTGCACCTGACATCTAATTTCCTTTGTCACTAACCTCCCAAAGCCCTGTTACAAGAAAACTTCTGTTCTTTATATCATTTTTTAAACTTATTTTTATTTCATATGCATTGGAGTTTTGCCGACATGTATTTCTGTGTGGCGGTGTAGGATTCTCTAGAAATAAGCGTACAGACCGTTGTGAGCTGCCACGTGAGTACTGAGCATTGAACCCTGGTCCTTTGGAGGAGTAGCTTATCCTCTTAACTGCTAAGCCATCTCCCCAGCCCTGAAAAACTCCAGTCTTTTTTGTTTTTTGGTTTTTCGAGACAGGGTTTCTCTGTGGTTTTGGAGCCTGTCCTGGAACTAGTTCTTGTAGACCAGGCTCGTCTCGAACTCACAGAGATCCGCCTGCCTCTGCCTCCGAGTGCTGGGATTAAAGGTGTGCGCCACCACCGCCCGGCGAAAAAGTCCAGTCTTATTCCTGCTATATCTTAGACTTCCAGTTCCCCTTCTTATTTATTCATTCCTCTTTCAAATAGATTACCTGCCACACAGCCACCAGCACAGTCTACCTAAAGCTTATATCTGGCCATGCCTAAAGCTCTCCATTGACACGCTAGGCTAGAGATAAAAGTCAAGTATTCAGGATTCTATAGGAAACTCTCAGTTATGCACGCCAGTCACTTTTATGCTTTCTAAAACAAGGGCATGCAGCAACAGAAATATTTGTGTTGCAAATCAGTTTTGTTTGCACATGTAATTAATTGCACCAGTATTTACCTTCTCTAGATATGATGCTGTTCATTATTCTGTTCTTTCCTTTTTTTTTTTTTTGTTTAAGCACACTAACCTTGAACATTCTGTTCTGGTCTCAACTTACCTCAAAATCTCATCTCATTGCTTCCTAACACATGCATGATATTCACTAATCACCCTGTGGAGAGAATGGTCAAATTGATATTACTCCAGAAATACAAGTTAAAGATTCTGAAACTTCAGTGTTTGAGAAAACTGGACAAGTTAGATTAAAGTATACCCTATAATTTGAAAGAAGGGGTGGAAGAGCCAGGTGTCAAGCAGAATTGCTGAGAAATGTCTTTTAGACATGCTAGAGCCTGTCATTATATTGATGAACTCGTAGAAGCTGTGGTTGCATGCATAGGACCTACAAAATATTGAGCCAGTCAACACTCCATCTAAATGGGGAGGGGCCCACAAGGCACTACTGCTGGCTGATGGCTGCTCAGGGAAGGAGAGTAAATTTTCTTTCAGAAATATAGCCCTTTTTAGATTTCCAATGGTTCGGTGGCTAGACCTGCACCTATTCACATATGAGCAACATAAATTGGATTCAATGAGTAATAAAAAAGAAAAGGGGGGAAGGAAATGAGGAGGAGTTAGTAGAGATCCATGATGGGATGGTCTGAGAGAATTTGGAGGATGTAAAGTGGTTATGATAAAAAAAATACATTGTAATGTGCATGAAATTTTTAAAGTACAAATTATAATACATGTTTAACTTGCCAAAAGAAACTAAATAAACATAACACACATAATAGCTATCAACTATCTTTAGTCATGTAACAAATATGAGCTTAAAATGACAATATTTATTTTTTTCCTCACATTAATTATCTGGGCGGCTCCTCTGTTCTTTCTGGAGCCACTCACGCAGCTGCACTGAGTTACATCAAAGCCCCAAATCTGTCTCTCTCTCTCTGATATCTGATAATTAGTGCTTAAGTTTGGCTGGGTTCTTCAGTTCTTCTCCAGGAAACCTTCATTTTCAATTAGATAGACTGACTTTCAGGGCAGCATCAAAGAGGACAAGGAGGTGTTCCATGGCCTTTGGAGACCTGTGTTCTGAAACATTCCCTGCGTAAAAATACAAAACCAGCCCAGCCTCCAGAGATAGGAAATACAATCTACTCAATACTCATCAGGAATCCTATTTCAACAATTATTGCTTTTAATGATAACTCTCCTCCCCCTTTTCCCTGGTCATCTTTACTGTGGCACCTGCCACATTAGGGCAAGTACTTCAATATGATAAGGCTCACTTTAAGAAGCAGAAAGGTAAAGAGGCTTAAAAACTAAAATTGAAGGCAACCCTCCTTGAAAAGCTTACAATGTCCGAATCTGCGAGCTCAGACACTAGAGGCCTTTGCAGACTGGGTATGATTTCAGATCATATGGCAATTAAGAATTCAAGCACCATGAGAAATCTCTCATCTTTGGAGTTACTTATTCTTTAGCTGTGAAATGTTGTCTCTCAGACTGAAATAACTGATACTGTGATACATTCACAAAAATAAGTGATTGATCTTACCCCTTTTTTTATATCCTGTCTTAGACTGTTCTCTAGTAAATAGTCTTCCTAGAAATTCAGCCATGTGGTTTTGCTGTGGCAGACCTGATCATGTGTGGCAGCATCTGTACTTTGTCCTGAAAAATGCTTTGAGTACTCAGAACTTAGTGGACTCTTATATGAGAGGTTGGCAGATACGAATGTTAAAAGAAACAAAGATGATAGAGCTATGGCTTGTCATGCTTCAGAGGGAAGTTTGGAAGTTCACTATAGATTCTATTGGAGCCTGTTCCATATTTTGAATTAAGAGTCTGTAGTTCTCGTCAGCTGCAGGCTAAAGAACGGGATGTCATTAACAAGATACCAGAACCACTAAAGCATATTCTTTGCTTCACTGGGACAATTCACCCTGGTCAGCTGTAATTAAGAAGCAAAGCATCAATGAGGTGACATCTTGGGAAGTGTTTCTCCAGGATCCGCCTGAGAATCTTTGTTTGGTTCACATGGAGCCAGGGCTGTACCTTCTGGTGGCAGCTGAACTTCAAATCTCAGATGGTACTAGATTTGGAGACATAAATTGGTCATGAAGAGAAGCTGATGCTTGGAACTGTGAGAGGCCATGAGAGGCCAGTGGTGAGGACATAGCCTCAGGTGCAGGACAGACCCCAATATATTATTTTATCAAAGTAAGGGAAACCTTAACTAAGACAATCATTTAGAAAGAGTTCTTTAAATTTAACTCCCTTTTAGCTTTTATTTCTTCAGTGTGACTAATAACAACTTATGACCAATCCCCTTTCATGTAAATGACAAACATCCATAACCAATATTTTGAGAATGTGGGTGTTGTTTTTCTAGACTGCTTTCTGTTGTTGAGGGTGCTAGCATGTTTGAGGAACCCCAAGAAAATTTAGGATAGTAGTCAAAATAATAAATATCTTTGTTGGAGTAGTTTGCAGGATGAAATATCTCAGTCAGCATCTTTGAAGCTGTTTTGGAAGCAGTCTTCTGGGGAAACTAAAAAAAAAATGCATTTTGAAATAGTGGATCACCTGGGCTATCTGTTTTCATTTGTGTCTGGTCCTCTTGCTATGAAAAATACATAAATTTTCAAAGATAATGTACATATATGTATTCCTACAAGTACAGACTGTATATTATACACCAGTTAGGAAAAGATTTTTTTTTTTTTACATTTGAGCAGGTAAAATATATGCTACATGTTTTGTAGTTTGCTAGATTTATTTCTTTATGCCTGGGGTTTCAGAGGGGTCTTCCTTATCAAACCGGATCCATATCAACCTAGAATGAACCCATAGATTCTCATTTCCTGTGGAAATAAAAGCATAACTTTGCCTCCCAAACAGCACACTTTTAGACTTCCATTTTGAAGTCAAGACATTTTTAAAAATATATAAGTTGGTTTAATTCAGCAGCCTTCATAATCCAAAGTGTTTCGTGAGCTGTCACTCATTCATCAACAGTCATAAGCTTCAAAGACAACAAAATAACCTACAGAATCCAGACTCTCCGTGTATTTCCCATCTTTGTGTGACTTATTAGATTTTTTTATTATTTTATTCCTTTTTATAGACTTTATTATTACTTTTAAACTATTTTCTATTCTATGAGTAGATATTCCTTGTTTTTTCTCTCTCCCAAGCCTAAGTATTTTTTAAATGCATTGTACCCTGCTTAGAGGAGTTTTTTTCTCTCTGGATCTAGCTTTGCTGACCACCTGAATTCTTTGATCTCATGGGATGAATCTTAAACTGCTCTGTGAGTTGCCAGCATGGCCTAGGTCATTGCATGCATGGGAGCATAGCAGAGGTCGCTGACTCCTTCCCACTTGGTTCCCTGAGAGCTTAACTTCATAATGAAGGTACCACCCCACTCTGGGAAGTTGTTGGGTCCACACCATCACCAAGTACCATGCCATCTGCTGCTCATGAACCCCATTTAAGTGTTCAGCAGCAGGACTTTTTGAAAGAGCTATACCTGTGTTTACCATGGAGCCTTCTCAAGAAAAGGCAATAATCAAGAACCAGATTTTGATGTGGGATTCCCTTCTGTATGCTGTGACTACCATTAATGAATAAAGAAACTGCTTTGGACCTATAGCAGGGCAGAACTTAGGTAGATGGGAAAATCTAAACTGAATACTGGGAGAAAGAAGGAGGAGTTTGGGAGGGGGTGGAAGGGGGAGGGAGAGGCTGGGAGGGGAGGAGAGAAAAATGTAGAACTCTTCATTAAAAAAAAAAGAAGAAAGAGGAGTTAGAGAGAAGTCATGTACCCTCACCGGAGACAGACACCGGAACATTAGCAGGTAAACCACAGCCACATGGGAATACACAGATTACTAGAAATGGATTAAATTAAGATATAAGAGTTAGCCAATGAGAAGCTAGAGCTAACGGGCCAAGCAGTGTTTTAAATAATGTAGTTTCTGTGTGATTATTTCGGGGCTAAGCAGCCAGGAACTAACTAGCAACCTCTTTACAACAAGATTTGACTCTGTTTTGTGTGGTTTTAAAATCTTTTTACAAGTTTTCTCAGGTTTTATATAGATCTATGTCTCCCCTTGTTGGACACCATACATAGGTGGACTTTTTTTTCCCCACTAGCCAGTTCCCAAATAACTACAGAGATTTGATTTTAATTATAAATGATAAGCCAATAGCTTGGGCTTGTTTTTTTAGCTAGCTTTTAAAACTTCAATTAACCATATCTATTAATTTATATGCTGATCTTGAGGCTTATTTACCTCATTCATGAACTTCTCATCCTGCTCATTCTGCATCTTATGGCATCTCTTCTGATTCCACCTTTCTTCTTCACATGATCCTCCTAGTCTGGCTCTCCTATCCAATCTCTTCCTGCCCAGCTATAGACAAGTTAACTCTTTATTAACCAATGAGAGTAATACATATTTACAGTGCATAGGCATTGTTCCACAGCACATCTGAGGTCAGATCTCAGGTAACCTTGTGTGGGACTTCATGGTTTTCTCTATAGAGAAGGGCTCTGAAATTTTTAATAGTTGCTTGTAACATTTGAAGACGATATCCATACTAAATTTATACTTTATACAAAAAAAGCATTAGTGAAAATTTAAACACTTGTCATTGGTTCAGTGAGTTCTTACTCAATATCTACTATGTTGCAGTATGTTCTGCTTTTCCCTAGAAACAGGTTCTTTCCCTGTCCCTCTGTGGTGAGTTTATATGCAGCCCCAAGATGCATTCAAGCAGGTGCACCTCAGGTGTTTAATTTGCCTAACCAGAATTGAAGTGAACTGATGAATGTTGAAATGAATTAATTGTCACTTAGCCAGTAATGAGTCACTTATATTCAAGCCATTCATGGCGTATTAAGCTCCATTCTGGAATGCATTTCATGTGCAAGTGATTCCTTGGAGAAAACAAACTACACTGGAATTTATAAAAGCCGATCATTCTGGATGATGAATAGCCTTTTCTAAACTACCAAATAAAATTTATCATAATGGTGGAGACAGCGTTGTCATAATTGAATATAATTGACAGTCATACTCAGTGTTTTATCATAGATGGCGTGGTAAATCATCCAGAAGATTTTCTGATTTTGTGCCTCTTAAAATATGAAATGTTTTAATCTTCTTCTACTACTGCTGTGTGGAATACAAAGTCATTTTGTTTGTTCACAGACTGCCAGAGAAAGGTTTTCAATATCTGCTGTAAGAAGGAACATAAGCTGTAGAGGATAGGAAAATATAGAAATGAATTGAGATATTAGATATATTCACATTTAGGCTCCTGGGATACTTTGAGTAGGTTTCTGATGCAGTAACTCAAAGTTATTAAGTCATTATCAATAATGATAATTACTAAAAGATTATACTTATTTCCATCCCATAAGAAACATAAGCATTTAAAAGAGAAGCCTAAATAACCCCAAAGAAATATGGGACAATATGAAAATTAAAATATTCTTAGATTTAGTAAAACCCACATTGATTTGATGAAATGAAACAACAATGCGGATAGAAGTAAGTAGAGTCAAGTCTGCTTCAACTGGGGTAAAGTTTGGATATCTGAGGCTAGCCTCCTGGTCAAAGTGAAGACTGCACTGGTACCTGAAACCATGTAAGGTTCAGTCACCTGGCCTGTATGTTGGAGTCCTTGTTCATTTCATGTTTAGTCAGTAACAATATTTTAATTTGTTGGGCTGCATCTGTGTGCGTCTGTGTGTCCATGCATGTGTGTGCTTGTGTGCCTGCGTGCGTGTGTGTGTGCGTGTGTGTGCAGGCACACAGGCATAGAAGCTTTTCATAGCCGATTTAGAACATCAGAGGACTACTTGCAAAAAATAGTTTTCTTCTTCCACCATGTGGGTTCCAGGAATTAGGAACTGAATTTAGAAGGCTTGACAGCAAGTACTTAATACTAGCTGAGTCTTCCCATAACAATGCAGAGACTCACAGAAAAAGATTTTGGCTTTCTAAGGAAACTAACATAAAATGTATATACATTTTCTTTATGAATGTAAAATGTAATAAAGAAAATCTATGTTTTTTGACATAATCTCAAACTCTTAAATTCTGTATTCTCTTTGGAATCTAAGAAATGTTGGACGGTGGTAGCACATGCTAAAATATGCTGCCTTGAATTTAGTCGTGGGGTGTTTTCACTATTAAAATCTCCAAGCACTATAAGAAAGAGCTCTCCATCCCTACTTCCCAACACCCAGGACATCTGGTCCACCAACACAGCACAGGATACAGGAGGATTAAAAATTATGATTTTACTTTTGCCCTAATGTGTCAGAAAACTCATAAAAATCTGTTAAAGGGAGAACCTGAAGAAATGGCTTAGAAGTCAAGAACACTTTCAACTCCAGCGAAAGACCCAGCTTAAGTTCCTAGAACTCACATTGCAGCTGACACTGTAACTCTAGTTCCTGGGTATCTGAATCCCATGTTTGGCCTCTGTGTGCACTCAGCATGCATGTGGTGCCCATACAAACATTCAAGTAAAAACTCAAACACATAAGAGTTAAAAACTATTCTTAAAAAGAGAACAAGTCATTTTAAAAAGAATCACTTAAGTACACTTAAAAGCTAGAAAAAGTTTTCCTGTGGTATGTCCTTATCTATATATTCTGATATGCAGAGAGCTTTGAAATTTCAGGTGTACATTTTCCATAATCTCCACCAGTCAAACTTCAAAGCCAACATAATAAGATCAAAACTTCATTCCTTTTTAGTTTCCAAGTTAACTCAGTCATTAAACCTTCCTCATTCACCATTTTTAAAATCGTCTTAATCTCTATTTTTTTTAACTCAAGAAGCTTTTTGGCTCAATCATAAAATAAAGACTCTTACCTAGAGTAAACTTTTAAGATTGTTCTCTCCTCTAGCACATCAGATGAGCTTAAGTTCTTGATTAAGCAGGAGGGCTGATCATGGCCTGCTGATAGAGCCACTTTTCAACATCAGTCTTTAAAAACTTTCCGAAAAGTCTCCCCATACCCTTTGGTTAAACCAAACTCCTCCTTATAAATAAGCTTTTTGTCAAAGCCATTAACCAACAGCTTCACGATTTTATAAATTTCAGAGACTAGATCTGGTTTATAAATAAAACACTCCATGTGCTGGTTCAACCAGGTATAAGGAGATACAAATTAAGATCAGCAGGCAAGACTAAATCTGTTCATCAATAATAGCCCCTCACATCACTCTCTCTCCCTCCTTTCCTCCCACCCTCCATCTCTCCCCCATCTCTTTGTGTGTGTGTGTGTGTGTGTGTGTGTGTGTGTGTGTGTGTGCGTGTGTGTGTCTTACTTCATCTCCCCTTTCTCTGTTTTTTTAGTGTATGGGCTATTGTTTAATAACTATCAAGGAATTCCATTAGCACACATAAAAACTGCTAAGAGGCACCTACTCATCAATAAAATAAGTTCCACAACAGCCTTGTTGCCAAAGAAACAGATATCATGGAGACCAGACAATGTAGAAATCGAAATGTTTCTGTATTGAAAAAACCAGAACAACTAATGTTTATGAAATTCCTCTTAACAGGAATGAAACAAACAGTGCAACATTAAAGAACTCTAATAAACGAAACTTTGATTTGCTAACCTACCACATATGGCCAGTTAGTCATTACAATGTTTGCAATGATTTTTACTA
>NC_022009.1:109790511-109797678 GCF_000317375.1 Microtus ochrogaster
ATTCATGGTGAAGATAAAAAGCTGAGGCTGGCTCATTCCTTCTGCCATCACAACTGCAACACTGATAAAGCATATAATATAAAACAAGATTTCAGATGCTAGGCAGCTGGTATCACAGGACATTGGCAAAGCTTTGTCAGGGAAGCAATGCTAACAAAGAAAACCTGACAACAGCCCACGGCATTTTAACCTGAGGAGGAAAACAGCCACCACATGCCATATTTGAAACTGACATTCAACTGCGTGACAATTAAGTTCTGATCAAACAAAGCAAGCTCCTTTGTACCCTCAGATCATGCAGATGATACCCAGAAAGGCAAAAGCAGAGAAACAGACAAGTTCGACAGAATCTGCTTTTAACTTCCAAGAGCAAGGCTTGAAATTGTTGCAGTGCCAAGAGGACAAAGTCTAAGCACTAGGTTTCAAATGGCAAACTAAAAGCATGCCAGGCAGAAAAACGGAATCTAGATCTTTACAACACCAACTTTTTCAAATCTAGAATCCTGGCAGGTCTTTCTACAGAAGGAAAGAAGCAGAAGAGAATACTTCTCAAATGAGACAGAGCTTATAGATTAAAACAAAACATACGTAAAAGTAACATGCAGACTGAACAGGTTATAGTAATGTGTATGTGTTTGTGTGTGTGTGTAAGTATATATGTGTGTGTGTATATAAGTATATATGTATACATATGTAAGTATATATAGTGTATATATTATGTAAACTTATATATGTGTATAACCTGCATGTGTACACACACACACACATATAACAATAACTAAGAACAAAAAATCTACGAATTTTTCAAAGAGCAGAGAGCAAGAGGGAGTATATGGAAATTTTTGAAGGGAAGAAAGTGAAGTAGAAAATGACCTTATTATACTATAATAACAAAAATAAAAGAAATATTTTTTTAAAAAATAGAAACAAAAATTACAGGAGTAGTTCAATTAGTAGATATGAGACTGTACACAATGATTTTAAGCAAAACATTAACAGAATGGGCAAGGAAGGAATTTCAATAAGCAAATATGAATCGAAGGATCAAATGTAAATTCCGCAAATAAATCATAACTAAAGGTACTTAGGATTAGAAAAAGGTATTTCTAAGTATTGAAAAAGTATTTCAATATTTAGATTTTACAGAAAAGATTAGCAACTTCTAGAGCTGAACAACTGACACAGGGCAAGAATAAATGTTTAACAATTAACTGCATCCCATATCTGAGCAATAATTATCTCTCAAAGAAAACTATAATCAGATTTCCAGAAGAAGAAGATAACGACAGAGCAGTATATGAAGATGTCTGAAGCACCCAGAAATTCAAATTTTTAACCTAAGTATAAACACAAATCTAAGATAGTCAAACATGGAAAATAGAACAACACAAATGACATTTAAACCACATGATAATCAAGTCCTTGGCAATGAATAATACAGAAATAATTCTTAGTAAAACAGCCAGAAGGAAAAAGATAATAAACGCATACTGGAGGAAAATCGCAAAAGGATCTTTGACTTGGCAGCAGAAACAAATCCAGAAAACTAGATAAAATGGTATCTTAAAGTGCTTAGAGCTGAATCCCACACTTAGAAACATTTCAAATCAGAAGATAAGCAAGTTACCACCAAGAGCAATACTAAAGTACATTCTTTAGGAAATGATGCCAAACCTGCAATTCAGCTCTTCACACAAAACCACAAAAACAAACTATCAATACAGTAAGCAAAAAGCAAGTATAATTTATTTTGTTCATTTTTAAAGGTTTTTCTTTCTTCTTTGCTTTTTTATGTTTGGTTAGGTTTTTTTGTTTTGTTTTGTTTGCTTGTTTGTATGTTTTTTGGTTTTTTAAGACAGGGTTTTTATCTGTAGCTTTGGAGCCTGTCCTGGAACTAGCTCTTGTAGACAAGGCTGGTTTTGAACTCACAGAAATCTGCCTGCCTCTGTCTCCCGAGTGCTGGGCTTGCACCACCACCACCTACCCAGCTATTTCTAAAGTTCTTTTAAAGATATTTGGGCTTTCTAGTTAAAAACTAACTCTGTCATATGACTCAGCTGTACCATATGTTGGCATATGCCCAAAGGAGTTGAGTCCTACACCTCAGCCACGTTCGTTGCTGTTCTTTTTTACAACACCAAGGAAAGAGAAACAACACAAATCCTTCAACTAATAAATGAATGACAAAACAGAGTACATATACACTATGGAATGCTATTCTGCTGTTTAAAAAATGTGAAATCATGATATTTGCAGATAACTAGATAAAACTAGAAAAATATTATATTCAGTAAGGTAACTTAGATCCAGAAAGACAAATGCCATATGTTCTCTCTCTTTTCTGGTTTATAGTTCCAAATATTCAGATATGAGTACATAACCTGGATTAAACACAAAACCCAGAAAAGTAAAAAGGGATTTTGGGAAGAGGGTAAGGCACCTCTATAGATGAAAATAACAAGAAATAAGTGATATGAAGAAAGAACTGGGAAAAAATTAGTTGGGGATGTTGATGGGGTGGGAAGAGGGACAAATCACATAAAGGATGTTTGGAAAAGCCATAATGACTCATATTATTTTATATTTACCTCAAATTATACAAGCTGTGTGTGTGTGTGTGTGTGTGTGTGTGTGTTGCTTAAATGAAGTTATGCCACTTGGGCTAACAATGCTCCCCTCAAGAGTCATAGATGATCTACCAGGCGTGAAAAGGCTCCTTTGAGTGGAGTCCAAGGACTCTCCAAATAACATAGGCTTATGAGTATGTGTGTGTGTGTGTGTGTGTGTGTTTGTATGTGTGTGTTTGAAAGAGATGGGGAGAGATAGAGAATAATAAAGATGAAAAGTCTATAAATTTGAGAAGGAGTAAGAGAGAGAGGCTGGAAAGGACTGGAAGCGAAGAAAGGGGAGAAATGATGTAATTAAAATTCATTTAAAAATAGTTACATTTTAAATTTAGATATATTTAGCTTTTTAAATAACAAAAATGAATAAAGTGTCATAAATTTTCTATGTGGGAATGAAACAAAGAATAAAAGAAACAAATATTAAATAGTGCTGGAAATTTGCTACTATGCCTTTAAATTCAACATGAGGGCATATATTTTTTAAGGTGGATGATAATGCACCATAAATGTTTCATGTGTGAAAAACAGTCTTTTCCATTAAAGACAACTAGCCTGCATGTCAAAAGGCCAGCATCCTATGGGCTTTCCATCTTGTGACACTTGTGTATTAGTACCTGTTTTTCCAACCCCCAACCCTGGATGTTTCCAAGAACTGACTCTCCATCACACCTTCCCTCCTGTTGGCCGATTGAGTCATATTTGAAGATGGTGCTCCCACCATTGGTGTGAGACACAATAACTACCCTGCTTCAGGAAAAAAGTCAAGTGAACATCCAACCCTAGCATTGTTCCAAACATCATTGGA
Source organism: Microtus ochrogaster (assembly GCF_000317375.1). NCBI lineage: Eukaryota > Metazoa > Chordata > Mammalia > Rodentia > Cricetidae > Microtus > Microtus ochrogaster. Next base: position 109,793,944 of record NC_022009.1, read on the forward strand.
AAAGCAATCGCTTGGTTTGGAGGCTTTCTGGTTGCTTAATTTTTAGAGTCTAAATGAGGCATAGTTCTCCAAAAGAGAGACTTTCCAAAGGATGAGATGCAAGTGTTCAAGAAACATTTTTCAAAAGCTGTTCATCATCTTTAGCTACCAAAGAACTGTAAATTAAACTACTTTGAGATTGTATCTCACACAGTCAGAATGGCTAAGGTCAAAATAACAAATGACCTTGAATGCGGTGTTGGTGTGGAGGAAAGGGAACACTTGTCCGCTGCTCATTGAAATGGAAATTGTTAAGCTTCCCTGGAAGATTCCTCAAAGCCTAAAAATATATTTCCCTTATTATTCAGCTAAACAACTCTTGTAATATATACCCAAATTACTCCATATCCTCGGATAACTCATCCAAGTTCATTGCTGCTCTATTCACAATAGTCCAGAAATGGGAACAGCCCAGATATCCATTAACTGATTAGTGGATATTAAAAATACATTATGTATGTACAGTGGAGTAATATTCAGCTATTAAGAAATAAGAAATTCACAGGTAAATGGATGGAGTTAGAAACAATTTTCTGAGTAAGGTAACCTAGATCAAGAAACATAAATGTCATATATTTTCTCTTATCTGAATGTTAGTTTGAATCTCTGGATATCTGTGTTCCATTTGGAATATTTATAGAGGTCAGTAAATTACTAAAGGGTATTGAGGGGGAATTTTCATGAGAAAAGAGACAGAATACACTGGTATAAAGGATTTAAAGTGACTGACAAACTGGAATCAGGAACCAAGAGTCAGATAGAAGAGAAAGTGCAGGGATGGACAAACAGCATAAAATACATTTCAAAAAGCATATATATACACATATACATATGGGAACCTATTATTATAAAAGTTTCAAAGTACATGTACTCATGCTATCACACACACACACACACACACACACACACACACACACAGTTGAAGGAACTACCAGGGCTGGCAATGACCCTAATACCAGAGGTCTTTGCTCAATCATACCACAAGAACATGTGTTCAAGTATGTTCATGTTCATAACAGCATTGTTTGTCATGGCCAGAACTTGGAAACAACCTAAATGCCCCTCAGCTGAAGAACAGATAAGGAAAATGCCGTACATTTACACAATGGAGTACTACACAGCAGAAAAAAACAATGACATCTTAAAATTTTCAGCAAATGGATGTATCTAGCAAATATCATGTTGAGTGAGGTAACCCAGACCCAGAAAGACCAATATCATATGTACCTAAAGTGGCTTTAAGACAGAAATTTAAAAAAGCCTACAATTCACAATTCCAGAGAACCTAAACAACAATGGGGACCCTAAGAGAGATATGTGTGGATATAATCTACATAGAAAGTAGAAAAAGACAATAACTCTTGGGTAAATTGGGAGCATAGGGACCACATGAGAGGGTTGAAGGGGAGGGGAGAGAAGGGAGGGGAGCAGAGAAAAATGTATAGCTCAATAAAATCAATTAAAAAGAAGCTATTCTAATCAAGAAGATGATTAATTATCATCTTGATTAGCACAGAGGACAACCTGGAATAAGTGAAAAGGATTAGAATGGAAGTCAAGAAATGATCTCATGAATTTTGTTATCTTTCTAGCCAATCCCTAAAAAGATAGATTAGTAAATAGAAATAGCACCCCATGTTTGAGTATCCTAGGGTGTTATTTACTTGTTTCATCTGATTAATTCTCAGGCTACTCTCCATTATTCCTTTTGTTGTCTTGCAAAAATATTTTATACAACATTACACATACCTCCAGACTTATGCCATGATTAAAGCTCCAATCTCATATTTACTACACTGCTGTGTGAAATAGACATACACATACACTTGGATATAACTGGTTAGTCCTTTATTTCATGTATAAACTATAGCTTTTACTGTCGGATATATAGATCTAGTTCCTTGTTAAAATTATGTCTGGGCCTATTGACCATCACAAAAGGCCTTATTGCTGTGAATGAAGCCAGGAAAGCATTCTATTTGGAAGCATGATGGTCATATACTACTCAGGTTTGAGTTGAATTTGTATCTTCAGGTTTATAATTTAGTAGTTTTACTTATTTTACATAAAAATTATCTAGCAAGAAAATATTAAGAAAAATATATATCGGCTTTCTAGTCTACATTTCTTTAACATTGGTCTCTCCATCCAAATAAGACTATGTCAGAAATTTACCTGACTAGCCATTACCAAATATAGACACAATAGATACAAAACATACTGGTAACATTGGACTTTTACCCATAAATATACATATTCCCTCCCTCAGGACTTCCTTTTTCCATGTAATCAAACTTGTTTTAATAGAGAACACTTTTTCAAGTTAGACATTTAATAATTCAAGAATTATCTTAGACTAGTATGACTAATTTATAATTGTACAATTATTATAAGGGACAAACTAACACCGACATTTGCTTGAAAGAGAGAAAATATAACTCTATGACAAAATATACTTAGCAGTCTGAAAAAGTTATACTATCTACTCTTAATAATATATAAAAACAAAATCAATTTCAAAGGCCATCAGAAGAAACGCATGTTATCTATTGAATGATATGACCACTGAAGTTACAATGGCAGCATAAAATCAACATATTATAGAAAATGTACAGAATATTGTTTTGTATTATGATCTAAAAAAGTGTCTTCATTAATTTTTTCAAAATTATTTAACGCTGAAAATGTAATTCTGTGTATTTGTTCAAGCATGTTTCCAAAGTCATAAATAAAATAGGAAAGCAATTAGCAGAAAATTAGAAATAGACATTTATGCTTTATTATAAATTTTCACTCTATATTATGCCAATCTAGTTCTGCCTTGTGTCAAAATAATACGTAATTAAACTTTACTGCTGTATAAATGTTAGGAAAATGGACTGTCCTAGTCAATCACTGTTTAGAGAAAAGGTAATCAAATCCAATTCCTCCCTCTAATGAACTCTGCGCACTAATAGCTCAGGTTCTCGACTGGAGGACAATTAAGAAAAGACCACAGATAACTAGTCTTCTCCATTTGCTCTGGGAAGCCACAGAGCTTATATAAACATTAGCTGAAGAAGAAGCTGCAAGAAACTGCGGTGTGTCACAAGATGCAGGTATGCCACTAACAGAATGAACAATGTACTATAGAAGGGTTTGGAAAACTCATATAATGACTTTGGCACAAGTCAACTTTGATCATCTCTATAGACCCTTCACATGGCTAAATGGAAATGTGTTTAAACATGCTAAGCTTGCATGTTTGCTAAATATGCAACCTTCGGTCAGCATTTGGCATCTTCTTCAGTCTTCTTACCGCCAAAACACAAGTAACAGTATATACAATATATTTTCCTCATAAATTCAAACAAATCATGGGACACAGATAAATAGGCACAATAACACAATCACAAACATATTTCATAATAGATGAAATTCATGTTTGATGATTTCTGGCATTCGAGAATGGTCAAATTGATGTTAAAATGTTATGTCAGTCCTTCCATTCACCTTCAGGACTGATTTCCCAGTGTTCCTTTCCTGCTGCAAATTGTTGACATTTCTTGAACTTTTTTGTTCTTTCATGAAAGGTTTTCGTCTTTGAGTCGGCAATTGTCCTATTCTCCCTTCTTTAGACTCCTCCCTTCCCCATCCTCCTGTGCTCCCTGGGCACTACCCTGCTGCCCTCCTGTCCTCCCCTAGACTCCTCCCTTC
>NC_022009.1:109797778-109803580 GCF_000317375.1 Microtus ochrogaster
CCATCCTCCTGTGCTCCCTGGGCACTACCCTGCTGCCCTCCTGTCCTCCCCTAGACTCCTCCCTTCACCATCCTCCTGTGCTCCCTCAGAACTCCTCCTGCTGTTTGGTCTTTAGACTTCACCACTAAGACTCTGGGAGAGAACAGCCCAAGATTTATTCTTTCTTTAAAATTCTACTTAACTGTTGGGGGGGTGGGAGAAGATAAAGTGGGAGAAATTCAATTTGTAAGGCCCTCAAAAATCCCTTTTGTGGTTAGCATTTTCCTTAAGCCAATCTCTCTCTCTCTCTCTCTCTCTCTCTCTCTCTCTCTCTCTCTCTCTCTCAAGCTAAATGGCCCCTTAATTATCACAGTGGTGACAGCACACTTGTGCTTTGACACTTCCTGGCTCTTCAAACATCTCTTAAAGATCCCTGCTTCTTAGAAACCAAGAGAACTACCAGACCCTCTGTTGATCTTATTACTTAATATTTTTATACAATCATTATATTTCACTGTTGGGTTTTTATTAATGTAAATGTATTCCCAAAATTGTCTTATTTTACAATTCTATGGGTTTTAACACATGAATACAGCATATCATTCTTTCATGGAGTGCATGCTTCTTAGCCCACTTCAGTTTTCTCCCACCTGGATAGAGGATGCTGAGTCATATAGACTGAGGGTGGTTTCCCTGTCCAATTGTGAAGTTCCCCTTTACCAGTGGGGAGTAGTCAGGCATGGTGATGAGCATCTATAATCATAACAGTTGAGAAGCAGAAGCAGAGGCTGGCCATCAAGACTCACTCTGCTACACAATGATGTCCTGGTCAGCCTGAGCTATTTAACACATAGTGAAACCCTGTTCCAAAAAGAAAACGAATCAGTGGAGCTTGAAGAGAAGAATGAAGCAAGTGGACTGGGCAGCGATGATGCATGTCTTAAACCCGAGCACTCAGGAGGCACAGACATGTGGATCTCTGAGTTAGAGGCCAGCCTGGTCTACAGAGAGAGTTCCAGAATAGCCAGGGCCACACAGAAAAATTCTGTCTCAAACCACTCCCCTAAATAATATTTATGAAGCAATTGAATAGCAAAATAGTATAATTTCTTAAGGCCAGGTACCTAATCCAAGGCCTGAACACAAAGCTACAACACACCTGAGTTAGAGCCTGCTGATGGTACTTCTGTCTTTGGAGGCTGTGTTTCTGAGAAGTGATGCCATGAGCCCTCATGCTGTCTAGAGGCAGGGCTTGTCAGCCTGTGCCAAGGTGTCATTCCCAGTCTGCAGGAATTCATTTCCTTTGTTTGGTATACATAATAATACCTGCATTCTGCTACCATAGGTTTTAGAAATACGTCTCTAAGAAGATTTAAAATAAACCATACCCAAATAATATAAAATTACCTCAAAGATAATAATGTTTTGTGCACAAATAGCAGCTATTATGTAAATTTTAAAGGACTGAGCAAATAGTAGCTGAAACATACTGGAAGCTTGCTATTTCTCTCTTTAAAAGCATGTTAATATGAGAGGGGTGGTATGAGCCATACCGCACAAGAATAGTTATCCTCCAGAAATATTTTATCTATGGAAACACAGTTCTTTTCCAAATACTAATGTGACAACACCAAATAATCTAGCCCAAAACTAGGGTGCTCTGAGAAGAAAGAGCTATGAATCACTATTATCCAGAATGCTTGTCAGCTGAAACCCTTTAGAGAAAATAATCTCCATGGATGGGATAGAAATTGCCTTCCACAGTGATTAGTGTCTCCTGATTCCAGGAGAGTTTAGCATCAGCTCAAAACTGTTTATCAGAAGCTAAGATAAATTGTATTTTGTCATTGTGTTATGGAGAGTCAACCTTTCCCAGCAAAAACCCTATCCATTACTCCTCTGCTCTAAGAAGTAATCTCTAGGTCCTTAGAAATTCTAGCCTGATAGGAATGCCTGCTTTAAGCCTTTGGCAAAGGTTCTGATCCACATTGTGTCAGTTTAGATCTCCAGGAAGAAGAACCAAAAAGAAGGCATCCATCTGACTTCTAAGAGGGGCTGGGCAGAAGCTTAGCCATGCAATGATAAGGCCCAGGCACAAAAGGCACAGTGAGCTTCCTTTTCTGTGATCACGGTCCCATGTTATAGCCAGAAGCATGAGGATGCACATGACTCCACCTGAAGAGGGCAGCATACCCTGAAACTGCATGTTGCAACCACTCTAGAGTTGCAAATGCCACTTCTCACAATTGAGTTTAATTCCTAGTAGAGAATAGGCATCTGGTTTCGTGAGGTTACTCCTTCACTACACAACTCTAGAATGTTATTTTTCTTGGATTATGTCAAACGCTTCTAAGCTGGTTTCACATTCTATGGGATTCAAAGATACTAACCATGATTCCAGCAAGTGTTCATTTCCTCCAAGACACTGTTGGGGAAGATAAGGGCTTATACTATTTTCTGTGAGTTCTTTCAGCAAATTATTAAACCTATAAGTGACCATGGAAAACGTAAAGTTATAAAAAAGACACACAGAGATGGAAAATACATAGAGAATCCGGATATTGTATGTTATTGTGTTGTCTTCGAATTGTTTGACTGCTGAGGAAAGAACAAAAGCTGCTAAAAGACATTTGATTATAAATGTTTTTGGATTACTCCAACCTTTGTATTTTGAAAATGCCTTAAATTCAAAATTTAAGTAAAAAGATATGTAACTTTAGAGAACAGGTTTTGTTTTTGTTTCCACAGAAAATGAGAGGCTATGAATTCTTTCCAGGTTAAGAAAAATCAGGTTTGATCAAGGAAGATCCCCTGAAAAATTTCTGCTAAGAACAGATAGCCCAGATGATCCAACATTTCAGAGCAGTTTCCTCTGAGTTCTATATCCAGAACTATATCAAAACAGCTGGCTGAAGCAATCTAGCCTCAAAAGAATACTTCAGTCAGGACTTGATCATAATCCTAGATTTTCTTTGGGTCCTTGTAAGATTATCTGCACCCCATCAGCAGTAAGTAGCCTAGAAAACTTTGTCCACATTTCTAAAAAATAGATTACGGATGTTTCAGAGTATTGGTTACAAGTTGTTAGAGATAATGGTCAAGAAAAAAGCTAAATAAAGGAGATCAGATTCGGAGTTCTGATCTTAGGTCTTAGGATGCTTCCCATCTCACTCAGGTTGTTGTACCATTAAAAAAAAAGACAATTGAAAGATTTCACAGAACTATAAAAAATCACCTATATGGACCCACTCTAAATGTCTTACATTTTCTTGTTTATTTGACTTTTCATGAACGAGAGTGCATGCACTCAGGCACACACCATGGCACACCTGTATAAGTTCACCACTAACTTCCATTAGTCAGTTCTCTCATTCCTATGTGTGAGGTCTGAGAACTGAATTTAAGTTGTTAGACTTGGCGGTAAATTGTCTTACTGGATGAGCCATCTGGCCAACCCAACACTTTAAAAAAGTAAATCAACAATCGGTATTAGATAATGAGTTGAAAAAGTTAATTTCTCTAAGGTCAAATAACTTCAATGACATAAATTTTCCAGATGAACTTCAGCAGTTTCACTATCCTGATCGAATTGTGAAACCTAATTTATTTGTCTTGGCTAATTAAATTCCACCTGCAATGGCAAGTGTCACCACTGCTTGTCTCTAAATTAGAAATGTTAATTATAAGAGAATATTCAGTGTTACCATGCATGGGAAGTCGCTTGCTGTAGCTGTGTTTTTGAAGACTTGGGCCAAAGTCACTTTGAATTGACGAGTTATAATCATTCTGCCAGAATACCCGTTGATGACTTTGCAAACCCAGAACAGTTGCCTAGCTTCTCTACCTCCAGATTAATCTGTTGTATAAGCTGTAGTTTTATGCCACTCGCTGTCATGCAATAACATAAGATACAGGACATTAGAATACATATATGCCAACAGTGTGTAAAGGAATCACAAACAATAACAAATAAATAAATTTAAATTTAAGTTGAGAATAGCACTAAGAGGAATAAAAAATACAACAAATACAGAAAATTTACCAAAGTATTATCTTAGTAGAGTTTCTATTGCTGTGAAGAGATACCTTGACCACTGCAACTCTTATAAAGGAAAACACTTAATTAAGGCTGGTTTAGAGTATCTGTGATTTAGTTCATTATTATCATGGCATGAAGCATGGCAGCATCAGGTAGACAGGGTAGAAGGAGCTGAGACTTCTACATCTTGATCCATTAGCAACAGAAAGTGAACTGTCACGCTGGGCACGGTTTGAATATACATGAAATCTCAAAACCCACTTCCACAGTGACACACTTTCTCAAACAAGGCCACAACTACTTCTACTTCAATAAGGTCATATCTCCTAATAGTAGCCTCCCTATAGGCCAAGAATTCACATGAATCTATGGGGGCCTATTTAAAACATCACAGGTATATACATGACGTATGTATTTAATCCTCAGTATTTTAGTTAGAATGACAAAATAAATGACATACATAACTTAGGCAGGAGAAAAATTGTATCTCATGGCTTTGGAGTCTTAGGTCCTGGTCCTTGGCACCAACAATTCTAGATCCACTGTGAGGGAGCTATCCTGCGGGTAGAGGCATGAAGCAGTGACTGCTAACCTCCTGGCAGAGGGACGACACTGAGAACCATATATAGCATTCAGAACTGTGTATCACCTGTCCTACATCCTCTAGTTAGGACCCTACCTCCTAACATTTCAAGAGGCTCCCCAGATAATGCAACCAGCTAAGGGACAAGTGGGTTTGTGTGTGTGTGTGTGTGTGTGTGTGTGTACCTGTGGGAGCGTTTCCTATTCAATCCATAACACCATGCATTCTGAACAAAATAGACTGAAAACGAAGCATCCATGTGTTTTGAATAGGCACACTTGCTTTCTGTTCAAGAGCTGTCTTCCTTTAGATGATGATATAAATCAGGAATAAATTCTAGGTATTTGACACTAGTCATAGTTTCGAAGTGAACATTTAAAAATTTGTATGCTAAAGTCTAATTCCAAATGTCCTGGTATTTGAGGATGAGGCCTTGGGAGATGTTGTGTCATCAGAGTAACTATGAAGAAATCTTTCTTCCTAATGAATACAACCAAAGACCTTTAGAAAGAGATGCAAGAATTGACCCTCTGTGGCTCTGTACTCTGCTAGGAAAGGAGAAAACGGTCTAAGCCAGGTAACATGCTGTCACCAGAAACGAGCTCTGTCACTGTCTTGATCCCGAACTTTCCAGGCTCTCAGTCTGTGGTGTTGGTTGAAGCATCCTGAAGTACTTGAATCACAAAGTTCAAATTCCATCCGCTATGCAGCAGTTAATATACTAGGAGTTACTCTAGATGGACCCTGGATGCTGTCCTGACAGTGACCATAGTAAATGTTATTCTAAATAGTCATTGGATGCAGTCCTCCTGTTCAAAGAAATAACAAGCAATTTTTGCCCCTCTCTTAAAGTTGTTTCTTTAAAATTAACAAAAATGGATTAACAACGATTGGCACACATTATTCTTTCCTGAGCCACCAGAGGAGGATTTTGTGTGCAGCTCACCATAGACACACAGTCCAGTGGTCAGTTCTTTTATTTATTTATTTATTTATTTATTTATTTATTTATTTATTTATTTATTTATTTTGGTTTTTCGACACAGGGTTTCTCTGTGGCTTTGGAGCCTGTCCTGGAACTAGCTCTGTAGACCAGGCTGGTCTCGAACTCACAGAGATCTGCCTGACTCTGCCTCCCGAGTGCTGGGATTAAAGGCGTGCGCCACCACCGCCCGGCTCCGAGCAGTGATTTAATTAGTAC
>NC_022009.1:109803680-109808855 GCF_000317375.1 Microtus ochrogaster
TTTTTTCTATTATTCAGTGTCTCTCTGCAGCTGTTGTTCTGTTTTCATTAACATTTAATTTTTTTTTTTTTGGTTTTTCGACACAGGGTTTCTCTGTGGCTTTGGAGCCTGTCCTGGAACTAGCTCTGTAGACCAGGCTGGTCTTGAACTCACAGAGATCCGCCAGGGAAATAAAATTTCTCTGATAATTAACAGCAAATTTTCTTACAGAATTTTTCAGGTGAATATTCAGAGTGAGAGTGGTGAACATTGAGATGGACAATCAACAGGATTTTTGTGGAAATACATATATTGCAATAATTGTATGAGCTGTGCCACCAAACAACTCAGTGAGCTCAAACCACCAACTATATGCAATCTATGCACATAGGTACAACTTCCTGGTTGCCTAACTTTATTTCCACGTAAATTCTAAGCAATACTGAGACATTTCTCCAGTGATAAACCAGAGGTTAAAATATTTGTTAATGATAATCTGCCAAGTAAGGAGAAAGAAGTTAGGTGGGGAAAGAAGGAAAGTGGAAAGAGAATACAGAGGCTTAGGAAAAGGCTGAGGTAGCCTTGTCAAATAACCAACTTCCCAGGGGTTCTTGATATGCTAATGCATAATAGAAAATGTTTAAAAAGCAGGTAGCATAGAATTTTCTACACTCATCTGGTGTGCACACCTTTATACTGGTAGGAGGTATGGAAAAATGTGTTGTTATTATATCAAAACTAAGTGAAAGAACATCACACAAATTCTTCTCTGTAGTACTCACAGGGCAAAGACTTAGAGTGGTTAATACAATGTATATCTTTAAACTTGCCACAGTACCAATGCTCTCCACTATGCTTTAACTCCTTTCCCAGATCTGCCCTCAGATGCTGCCTGTCATCTTACTAATGCGGAGAATGCTAAGTGGTAGGAAGGCAGGAGACTGTGGAAACACTGCTGTAGGTCACCATTCCATCCACACATGTCTGTGGATCCAGAAGACTGGTAGAAAAATATAATCAATATTTATTACCTCTGCCCAACCCAAAGCCATCTCTCCAACAATGAATGCTTGCTTAGTTTTGCTTAAGGTGGTTCACGAATGCGCATCCTGTAGTGAGGAGCCTGCAAAGCTCCTTCTTTCTTCCCTGTGTGAGATTCTGGTGGGAACTCTGACGATGGATGTTCTAGACTGGAAAACAGATGGCAAGGAAACTTTTGGGCAAGCTGTTATCAAATCGCTAAATGTGGGAAATCTCAGTCCCGTGCCATAGATGAGGGGGAAACGGTAAACTTGTGTACCAACAACCAGACAATTCTAAGAAGGAATTTAAAAAGGCAAATACTCAAGCTGATGTATCCTTGAGTGTTTTCTTGAATCTCTGCATTCTCCTGAGCCCTACACCTGACTAATGTGAGCTGTATGTTAGCTCATATATAATTACTCGGATTCTAATTAGAAAGTGGTTACTAAGAGGCTTTTATAGACAGTATGCTTCTCTAAAAATCTTTAACCATTTGTGCAATGTTTCTTGAACTGTATTCTCTTTTAAAGTCATGTAGGAAAATGTTAATCTCTCTATTTCTCTCCAGTTTTCCAGTGAGACTAGGACTGTCCTGGGCATAAGCATCAATGAGGCACATATAAGTATCAGTGTCAGGGCAGATGCTGGAAGAGTAAACCCTGGTATTTGACTTCAAGAAGCTCAGACTCATGGAACCTTTAACCTATCTGTGCCAGAAAGTGACAGGTGCTTGACTTTTGTGCCTATGAGTACAGAAGTAGAATATTCAAGTCAGTAGTTATTACTCAACAGAAAAGACGAAAAGATAGCTATTCTTTTTTTCACTTTCTTTTCGTTATTTAGTTTATTTTGGTGATTTGCCAGCATAGATAGACATACACATGCACATCTGATGCCCATGGAGGTCAGAAGAGGGCAATGGATTCTCTACAACTTGAGTTATAGAACATTGTAAGCCTCCATATGGGTTTTGGGAATCAAACCCAGGTTTTTTGCAAGAAAAGCGTGTGCTTTTAATCTCAGGGCCATCTCCCCAATCCCAAGACATATCTCCTTAAATCTCTGAGAGTCTTTGATTTTGAGTAAAGGGAGCCATACCCTGAGATTGTATCCATGAGAACTCTAACGTGAGTGGCAGGCTTAATCATTTGTACAAAGAAGCTGTTCAATGTAATAATCCTGAGGCTCTGTCATGTGTATTCATTATTATTAATTGAAATGACATTAAATTTGTCAAAGAGATATGGAATGTAGACTGCTTTTAGATCATGTAACTTGGGGTATGGGATAGAAGATAGTGAGAGATGATAAAGGAAGAATAATAACAAAAATGGAGGAACAGTGTCTGAGATCTAAGGAAATGTACTAAACACTTGGAGGAAACAGCATGTAGCAGCTTATTGAAATTGAAGATCAAATAAGAGAACTATGAACACAGTGGCACTGAAGCATAATGGAGGCCAGGATTAGGGAATTAAGAAGGTTTTCCAGATGTCATTCAACTCACAAGGGGGTTACATCCTGATAACCCCTTGTGAGTGTTGAAGATACTTAACCTAGAAAACACCATAGTCAAGTTGAGCTTACCTAAAATAATTTAGGTAGTTTTATTAGCCTACAAGTGGACAAAGCCACCTAACACAAAGCCTATTTTATTTTAAGATATTGATTATCATAAGTGAATTAGGAGCACTGTTTTGAAGCATAGACATCTGCATTATTATAAGTCAAGAAAGTACGAGTCATGGACCATACAATTAACATAGGCAGCATTTTAACAAAGTAGTGGGAAAAACAGAATGATTCTATTACAGGTTAAATAATAAAAATGGTTCTATTTCCAGCTTTAAATTTTAGTCTGACAATCTTCTACAGCCCAGCCTTGCCATCACTCCTGGCAGACAGCATCCTTATACCACTGACTGGGTTGTGGATTTATGGCCCTTAGTACTTTGAAGGTTATCGGGAAATGAGCTGCTTTCAGCACCAATCTTTCTAGCCTATGATGGGTTTGGGGGAAATCTTCCTGTCATGAAGGTTATTTGACTCTAAATTTATGTCCATTTATAGATGCTTAGATTACAAACTCATTCTACATGGGTTAGTAAATGCAATCCGTATATCAAATGTTATAGCTGAAGAGGTATGCAAACCATCTTAGAGTCCAAATGTCTTGAATTTCAAATGAGAATTAGAAAGAGAGCGTCAGAATTACTGAAGGTCATACTGGTGTTATTGTGGCAATAGTGACAGAAAACCGGGACTGTACTTCAGCAAGCTGTTCCCTTTCCATCACTCACGCTATCCTAGGTCTGCCTGGATTTGCTACTGGGGGAAGAATTCCCAATCATGGCGCCACCTGTCTCCATGGAAGGAACTTTGTTTGGGTGTCGAACTGGCCCTCTGTTTGCAGGAATTCTTGTTACTGTATAAAGAAAGGGCTCACATCTTTCACTGGAACCTTTCCACATAAATTCAAATAACGGTTTCCCACAGCGCCTTTGTTGGCTTTCTTTCAACTATTTTTCTGTCAAAAGGATTATGCTTTATGCACAAATTAGCATCCGCCTTGTTCAGGCTGAATCTGTGTAATCAGTACCCTAATGGGAGAAATGACTCATAATTTTTGCCTTATGTTTTTTTTCAATTTGATAAATTAAAAAGCAGCCCCAAATTGCAGTAATGAAGATGCAGCTGAGAAGGATGTTTAATTGCTGTAGCCACTCAGTCTTTATGGAAGAAAAGCCACATCTGCCTCAGCTGTAAGCTTTTTGAGGAATGATGACACTCAAGGGAAAAACACCCATTCAGGAATTCATAGGACTTTATGAGCCAAACCAAACCAAACAGAAAAAGCAATTGGCATATCCTTTGAAAAGAATGCTCGTTTATCCAGTCTATGTTTTATTTATAGATAGCCCAGATGATACTAATTTCAGCCTAGTTAGTCCATTTTCTGTTTAATCAATATGCTTAAATATCAGTATTCCCGAAAGTTTCCTACGAAGAAGTTTCAGTCTTGTATCATCTGGTTTCTATGTTTAAGGTGTATAAATATTTATGTTATTTAATTTGGGAAAGTGATAAAAATACTTATGGCATGACATGATAATATGCAGCATTTATATGGCAAAAGTTTGTTGGCAAATGATTTGTTCTGGAGTTAGTATTTTAGTCATTTATATAAAAATTACATTACCACTTTTATTGTTAGGCATGTGTTCCAAGTCCAGAGACATCATCTTCTGGTAAAAAGTATAGAGATCAGAAATATACATGATACCTACAGAGACACTTGAAAATATAAAATCTAAGTCAGAATACTAAAGCATTAGCATGTTCCCCTATGAATTATATCACCCAAGATTTCAAGTTCTACATGATAAATATACAATGTGTTCTTGAATGAACAAACTGTAGAAAGCAACTGTGGGAAGTAATTTACGTCAAGCTTAGGCTCCATTGCTAAAAGTATGGTGTTCAGAATAAAAGAGGTTTGAGTTCTTCTGTGCTCAAAACACATGAGGAAAGGGAACATTTGGTATAGAATAACGGCACGGAAACAACAACCACAACAAAATAAGGAGCAAAAATAGGAGTGCCATGATTGTTAGTTTTGTAAATGACATGTAACCACTATGGAAATTGATATGGCCACTCTTCAGGAAGATGATAGGAACAGAACTACCTCAGGATCCAGTTGTATTACTCTTGTGAATATGCACAAAGGACTCTACCTCCTAACTAAAGAGACACTTTCTCAACCATGTTTACTGATGCCCTATAAATAATAACCAGAAATTGAAAGGTAGCATAAATGTCTATCAGTATATAGATAGATAAATATAAGGTACATTTACACATGTCATATTACTCAGCTGTTTGAAAAAAACAAATCGTGAAATTTAAGATAAGTTTATGGAGCTAGAAAAAGTCATCCTAAGTGAGATAACTTAGACACAAAAAGACAAGTATGGTATATATTCACTCATATGTGGGTATTAGCTGTTAGGCCATCACTAAGCAGACTACAATCAGTATAACCATAAAGGTTAGGTATGGAGTAAAGGTCCTAGTGCAGAAAAAAAAACTGATCTCCGTAGGAAGAGGAACTAGAACAGGTAGTTATAGATAGACGGGGTTAGGGACCCTAGAATAGGTAGTTATAGATAG
>NC_022009.1:109809204-109811191 GCF_000317375.1 Microtus ochrogaster
ATCACATTCTGAGCAGGGGAGAGAAGGAGGTAAGGAATGGAATATGGAGAAGGACAGATAAAACAAAGGGTCAAAAAGGGGTCATATGGAAAGCTGATTCAGTGAAAGCTTATTTAAATATATGCATATACGAGAGACATCTAAGTTTAGAGTCACCAAATAACATGGGAAGCAAAGTCCCTGCTAGACTTCTCTGAACACTAAATAAAAAGTCCAGTGCAAGGAATGAGTTACATCTAAACATGTTTTGGGCCAAAGGAATCCCACAGAAGCCCCCAAATAACCCATACTACTGTCAAGGCTATTGCTTCCTCTTCATGAACTGATGGTAAGGCCCTGTTGCTGAAAACAACCCTACATAGCCCACTAAACACAGCCTACAAGACTGGTGGGATGGCTGAGTGGGTAAGCACCCACTGCCACCAAGAATAAAATCTTATTTAGAACTCTGGATATCCCACAAAAGGAGAAAACTGACTCCCCTCAGCTGTCTTCTGATCTCCCTGTGTACTGTGACATGTATGTGCATGCACACACAAAGAAATACATAATATAAAAAGGTGGTTCCTAAAGAAACCTCAAGAAATAAAAAAAAATTCTAAAGAAACAGTTGAGGAGACTATTAAATCCATAGTTAGCAAATCTTTAATCATTAAAAGGCCTTAGAAAAGCAACATGAAAATATTTCTATGAGATATCTGAACAGAACAATCAAAACATGTCATTTTAGTGTGGCTTCTCTGAGTAACCCATAGTACAGCCTTTCCACAATTTCACTCACCAATACTCCCTCCATAATTCCCAAACCTGACTATGCTTCCATTTCTCTGACAGAAAACCATATAGTAAATTTACAAGTGCCTCCCTGTGCCAACACTGTACCAGGAAGTTGGACAAATCATCAACAAACCCAATCACTGTGGCATTTTATGTTCCATCACCAGATCATAAAATAAGAGAAGCTGAGAGGCGCCCTGCACATGAGCCTGTATTCCATCCTTGGACACAGATAATAGAAAACAGTCTTAGATTTCATTAGGCAGAATCAGGACGAAGTGAGAATATTTGGGGACCCCACCCATACAGATCCAGTAAGATGTCCATTGCAAGGATTGGGACCTAACTTTTGAAAAGGGCTGCTCTGGACACACAAAACACAGGAGGAGACATTTTTCTCTTGCCATTATCCAGGATAAATCTTGTAAAGGAAAAAAAAAAGACGGAGAAATATAAAGAGCAAGCCACCTGGCTTTGTGGGGAAGAGGTATGTAATTGAAACAAAAATAAGTACGATCTGACCATATATATGAAATTGTATGAATAGGTTTAACCGATAGTTTCATAAAGATCACTAAGGAAATTCATTGAATTGGACTGTACTCTATACACCAAGCACTGTGAATTTAATAATTACCATTTGCATAATTGTATACAATGAAACTGTAAGTACTATCGAGTAAACGTTGCAATGATTTTCTAAGTCTTCACTAGTACACGATGTTAAGTGGCTTAGGCTGGTCCCCTCAAAACAGACTTTTCTCCATGCCTGCTGCTCCTCGGCTTCCCATTCACAACAATCCAGGACAGCTGTGCTCTTTGCTTTCTTCTCCTTACCTGAAACTGCGTGTGCTGCGGGATCACGTAACACAGGTATTTCCCCACACTATATTTTAAGCTCTGTCAAAACCCCACAGCGATTACTTAACACACGGCAATGTTCCTCTCTTGGTATATGTGGTGCCATAGCTCTCTTCGTCCTTCATTATATCTTTACTGTCACCCACAAGGCCACATGGTAAGAGGTTGAACCTTGGCTTCTTGGTTTCAAGCTATCAGAACTCTGCAGCCTGTATGTGAGCTTTAAGAAACAGCAGCTGAGGATAGGGAACCTGAAATGACCCTATCCTATAGCCATACTGATGAATATTTTGCATATCACCATAGAACCTTCATCTGGCGATGGATGGAGATAGAGACAGAGACCCAC
>NC_022009.1:109811781-109812671 GCF_000317375.1 Microtus ochrogaster
CCTACCAGGAGCACTGCCTTAGCCCACTTTTGTTCATGCAGAAATCAGGGTGAGGTCCCCTCTATGCAAGCAGCAAAACATCAGATAATGATGTGCTAGTCACTATGGAAACCAGCCTGCTTTCAATAACTCTTTTAAGAGGTAAAGCCTTAGTGGGAAAAACATGAGGGATTGCGATCTCTCTCTCTCCCTCCCTCCCTCCCTCTCTCTTCTCCTCTTCTCTCTTTTTCCCTCCCTCTTCCCCACTTGCTCTCTCTCTCTACCTCCCTCACTCTCTTGGGCTTGCTCTATCATGTATACCCACCAGGATATGCAGCCTTAGACAAGCCAAAAACAATGGGCCCTGCAGGTCAGGGGCTGATACCTCTCAAACTATGAACTAAACCGAGTTTCTTCTTTTTAACGTGGCTGTGGTGGATATTTTAGAGTAATACAAAGCTGACAGAATGTGCATCACCAACATGCTGGTGTTAAGCTCAAATGATGGTTCTGGGAGAAATAAGTTGTATTTTAGATCAAGGAAACTAAAAACAATTTCTGGCTGAAGATGTAGCCATTCCTTGAGAAAATAAGTTCCTCCACACTCCATACACACTTCTACCAAATGGTTTATCTGGGCTCTCTTTCCTCTCTTCAGCATGACCTTCACCACAAAGACAACCTAGACTACCTAAACAGTCAGAGCTGAACCTCTCATATTGTAAATCAATAATGAGAAGAGACAAACAAGAGGTCAGCACTGGAAACATAATAACTGAAATCCAGATGTGCAAGGGCCCAGAAGAGTAGATGTAAGGAAATAACTTGAAATAGTCTACACTTGCAAATAATAGAATTTGTAGAATTTTCATTGTTGTGTTCTGGGAAAGCATGTCAACCAAAATTTTTGC
>NC_022009.1:109820302-109830264 GCF_000317375.1 Microtus ochrogaster
GACCCACACTGGAGCACTGGACTGAGCTCTCAAGGTCCCAATGAGGAGCAGAAGGAGGGAGAACATGAGCAAAGAAGTCAGAGCCACGAGGGGTGCACCCACCTATTGAGACTCTAAGAATTAGTAAAATATTAAAAAATAATAATAAAAATAAATGCTTTATTTAAAAATAATAGAATGGATCAAAATGGCAATCCACACTATCATTTTTAATAATAATCCTAATTAACTATTTTAAATAAGCAACAGTGAAAAGGCACATAAAAATAAAATAATAAATTTAATGAGAAAATGAGATGAGTTCTTTTGAAATCCTTGGCTCATTATGAATACGGTACTTTGGGCCCATAATCTGCCATAGTTAAAAGGATCTTAGAACTACATAAGCCAGACTTATAGAAAAGGAAATTGTTCAACAGACCATATAAATGGTACCTCTCCTAATTGGTGAATAGAAGGTTTTTGGAATGTTTGGAAAACTGATATAAAATTTTTAATGAGGACTAGGGTTGCCAATTCAACTGACATTAAAACGATATTTAACAATGGGTCATTTTTTTTTCTTTAAAATAGGAGCTTGAATGGTAAGGATCTCGCACTCAAAACTAAGTATCTTGTTTGTGAGAATTTTGTTTTTCATAGGTTCTTGGGTTACTATTTTGAGATAGTATTTTTATTTCTATCAATATATGACACATATATTTTAAGAGTACTGAGAAATATTCTAGAGTCACTGCTGGGAATTCTCACTCATCCTCAGAGGCAAACACAGCTCTGCTTAGACTTTTTGTCTATAGAGGCTGGGGTCAAAAAGAGTGCTCCAATCCTTTCCAGCTTTAATGTTTTAACATCCTGCCCATTGTCATCTCCTCTTTTACAAACTCACTCCATGTTGTACGTATGTGTGAAAATCATAAGCGTTCCTATGACGACTTGTCTTTCTCCCTCATAGGCTTTGTTTTCCAATTCAGTAACATTTAATATAGAAACATTTAAAAGGACAGCTTCCGAAATAAAGAATGTGAACTCTAGGGCATGTGACTTTGTTATTATGCAATCTTTGCTTTTTTTTTCCGATTCACAGTCACATTCTACAACTGATATGCAGCCAGTAGTAATACCAGGACTAGGGCAGGGATTTAAGAAGTGAAGAAAATGTGTATTTGATTGTGTGTCTCAAGCTATCAAGCATGTTAAATCTTGAGATAACTGCTATTTCCTTCGTATAGTTGCCTTCTCACCATATGGTCTGTATCTGGCATTTAGTGATAGCAAACAGCCCATTTCTTTTTCATCATTTTCCGAACAGCGGGATGTAAGTAGCATGACCTAAACCAACTGGGCATGAAGGTGTTAACTCCCTCAGTCCTAACGAATGCACACCATATGCATATGTGTAATTGGCCTTCTGTTTTTTGCATTCTGACCTTGAGTTATTTTTCTCCTTTTGTAAAAGATGACATCATTTGGCCTTGTAATTTTGTAAGGATAGATTTTTTTTTATATCAGTTCAAAAACATTAGTTCCTTGTTTTTCAATATCCACTGTCTTCTCTCGGTTCATCACTAGGAGAGAAAAACGACTTCCCATTATCTTAAGGAACATTTCGAGGAGCCATCAGTCACCAGCTGAAATTAGCCTGAACATGTCTCCAATGGGATGCAGAGCATTTAAGCATGCCAGCTGGAAGGCATTTACTGATTCATTTTTCTGACTTCATGGAAAAATCTTTCCAGTTCACATCTGTAAAGGTTTCCTAATGATCTGAGGGATATGAATTTTGTATGGCGCTGGGGCATCAGAAGCATTTCCAGCACCCTGAAGTATTAGGAATGTGACCCAAATTAAGGGCAAGAGCCCTTTTTCAGTCACACATTGTAATTCTGCCCTGCAGTTTATTATTGATTTAGAGGCTACTTCTAATTTACTAAAAAGCAGCTCAGAGCATGCGGACCCTCTATTGTGTGGCGTTTCCTCTCAATGATTCCTTCATTATGCCTATAATTTACCTTGAAATTGAAAGAGCTATGTATGTCATTGGTTCAACCCTACAACTTTATAACCAAACAGAAGGTCCTCCCAGAGAGTGAAGGGATTATGCCCACCTGCCCACCTGCCTTGCAACAATGTAAGGATGAAGCCCAGATGGTTCTCCGGTAAATACCAGACTATTTCTGCAATGTCCACTCTACCAGTGTCATTATTCTTTCAAAACCACAAGTATGCAGAAAATGTTCACACACCCTGTTCATATGTCGAAACTTTCATGAGTCATAATTATAAACCAAAGGTGATATGCAAGGCCATATCACCTTTTTTGTGTGTTTTGTGACAGAATCTCAGGCTGTCCTTCAACTGACCATTTTCCTCCTACCTCAGCCTCCACGATGCTGGAATTGCTGGCCTAGATTGCCACATTCACCTTGGTATAAATACAATTTTAACAACACAGGAGATTCTTCCTTGGTCATTTTGATTCTTGCTTGGTCATCTTAACTATTTTACCTAAAATGTGCTTCTTGTTTAATTTTTGCCTTTTATTTTTGATATTACAACATAATTACATCATTTCACTCTTTCCTTTCCTCCCATCAAACCTTCTTATATACCCCTTCTGCTTTCTTAAAGATCTACAATCTTTGGCCTCTTTTTCCATTAATAGTTATTATATGATTGTATGTATATGTGTATACATATATAGAAATGCTGAAAGTGGGAGAATCAGGCTCCTCCTGGGAAGAGACACCAGTTTGTTATCCAGTACAAATGGTCAGCCCTGAAAACACACAAGTAACATATTGTAGGCTGAAATCTTTCCATTTCTAGTGGTTATTAATAGCAACTTCTCAAAGAAGCCACCACTAGGAGCCTGGGGCTGTGAGTGAGTATGTCTTGATTTTTCTTTCCTGCAAAATTCTAGTTTCCATCTCACTTTGTCATGAAGATTAAATAATGTGTGTAAGCCGCATTAGAAGCATGTTTGAGATATGTTAGCTATTGTTATTATTAAAATTAACCTGCCCACACAGATCCTATTAGGGGCACCAAGCAGCTAAAGGCAGTTTAGGACTTGCTTTTGTGGTTAGGTGCCTACGTAAAGATCAAATAGCTAAGTTATGATTTCTCATTGATTCGAAACCATGGACTGATTTATCTGTGATGCTAAACCGAGACAGAAAAAAGAGCAAAGGGAATTATGTTGCCTTGGGTATCTGTAATGGGATTCTTATGAATAAATTTATGTGTGACTTCACTAAGGAAATGACACACATATTTAAACCAAGCACTGAGCTGTTCTTTTCAACAGAGTAGACAATAAATGACTTCAAAAGTGACAGAGTAATTTCAAAACACTAGATTTAAATATTTTTATAATGTGTATTATTGAATATGCATGTGTCCATGTGTATGCACAGAGACAGAAGGCTGACACCATATATGGTGCTTAGCATTTCACATAGGTTCTGGGGTTTTGAACTCAGAACCTCATGTTTGTAGAGTGAGTGCTCTTACTCCCTGCGTCATCTCCCTCATCCTCAACTAAAGTATTTTTTATGAGGACAAGAAGAAAAGGAAACAGAAGTCTCAAAGGGAAAAGAAGCAAATTTATCATTTAACCTTTTTCTTGAAGTTTCTATTTGTGGCATTGAATTCTATTTAATCTTGAACATCGTCTCATTGAGCCCATCCACAGAACAAGCAGGCTATTATTGTCATTAAGTCTGATGGGCTCTAAACCATGGCACGCCTTCTCGTTTCTGGTACATTAACAACCATAAATTTAATTCTCTCTTTTAAGGGAAAAATCTGCCCCTCAATTAATGTCCTAAGATTGGCACACTTTTGCCTCCTATATTCTAAAGACTATCTCTGAAAGGTGAGGATGTCAATACACAAGTGATGTTCATTTTGCCTCTTTTGCAAAGCATGTGCCCTTACTTTATCTTTTTCACGACTAAGTTTTTGGGGTAGAGCTCTTGATATATTAAGAACTCTTACTATATCTCTTTCTGCATATAATTCCCAAGTTAACATAGCAACCATTAAGTCACATGGAGATTTTAATAAGTGCCTCATGAGATCTTCTACTAAAGTTTCACACATAGAAAAGATCAAAAATTCTTATATATCCTGATCAATGCCTGAGGCTTTTCAGTTGTGTGTGCTACTTTTAACTTTTTACTGTCTTAACTTTTTACCCTGCTGTCTCCTATACTTTTCAATCATGCAAGTTTTTCTTTAGGCAACTATTAACATTTTATAGAACCCAGATACTGCATTGGACACATCTTGGGAAGTAAATCTGATGAGCATAAGGCAGCACTTCACACACCTAAAACTCACCTATAAAGAACAAAGCATAAACTGAGAAGCCCAAGCAGGTGTCTAGGGTACCGAAAAGACAGCACCCTGGCAAAGGCGAGAGTATAACAAAGTGAGACCATTTACAACAAAATAACAGTACTATCTATCTGAACCAACAGACTTTGGGGTCTATCATACATTAAAAGCAAAAAAGATATATATCAATTATTTTATATAATTTATATAATTATATATCTAATTATTTTAGAGGAAGTCATGTTGGCTGTATCAACTTCAAGTAGGTATATATAATAGTGTGGCAAACACTTCAGAAATTTTCCTCTGAGAAACAAATTTAAAAGCTTTGCTTTTAGGAAAATTAATTACTACAGGATAGCATAGTTCACAGTTATACAGTGTTCCTTAACATATTACAATGATTCTCTTACTCTGGAAAAAGTAACTTCAAGAGTCATACTGAGCCAATTGGCTTAGAATGTACTGCTTTTAACAAATGAGTTGGAGACAAACTTTGTATCCATCTGTGGGTATCATGAAAAAATATACTAGTTTCCTATGTTTGTTCTTGTACCCTTGAACAAGAGGCTAAACCCAGAGAGATGCCCTCTCCCCCCAGTGAACTGCTTACAAAGTTTCAATAGCCATATTTAGCAAACAAAATACACGATGCCCATTTATTTTCTTCAAAATTCACTGAAAGTTAAATCACAGCAAACATATTTTACTGATATCACAGCAGCCCTACCATGAATATTGTATAAGCATTTTTTTTTTTGGTTTTTCGAGACAGGGTTTCTCTGTGGTTTTGGAGCCTGTCCTGGAACTAGCTCTTGTAGAGCAGGCTGGTCTTGAACTCACAGAGATCCACCTGCCTCTGCCTCCAAAGTGCTGGGATTAAAGGCGTGGGCCACCACCGCCTGGCTGTATAAGCATTTTATAATTGAAAGAAGTATATCTCCAAGTTTATAGAACCAACCTTAGGGAAGATAAACAATCAAGCATTTGGACCCTTGACAAGGAAATAAGAAATGCATTATAAATCTACTATCATTGGTCATTATCTAAGGCTGATAAAAAAATTGGTGAGACTATAAATCTAAATTTAACTGTTATATCCTCAGGACTCTTTGCTAAGGACATGAAGATAATTGAGCTATTATCTCAGAGACACAAGTACACTGTCTGAATCTACAGTGATACCTGTGATGTTAAACATTTTCCCCAAAATTCATGTTCATGTGTGGATTCAACTTTACTATAGAGTGACTGCTTTTTCTTACTTAGAAAAAATAAATATGATATTTATATTCCTATCTTTCTGTCTGTATCGTCCTCACTCTTTCTGACTTCTTCTCTTTTCTTATTTCATGAAACAAACCAGATAGGTAGCTTGTAGCAATTGTTAGGTCCTTTATCTTGGACTTTCCATTGTGGAAAAAGTGTACCACTTTCTCTTCCTCCTTAGAGTAAGTACACCTCTGCATTCACTGCATACAGAACTGCTCAGTTTACCTCTCCGGCAGGGTAGAGTTACTGGAGACAGGTAGACACTTTTATGATTTTTGGAAACAGACTGTGACATAAGCTAAGAGATCAAAGCCTAAGTGGCTGGAGTTTATGTTGGAAGAAGTGACCACAATGGTCAGAGAGAGACTGGGCTTAAAGGTTGAGGCCAAATACTTGGCCCTTGGGCAGAAGTTGTTCTTGAGCTAATGAGTCTCCCATTTATGTCTCTACATCTCTTCTGAAAAATATGGCCATCTAACTTACCTTCTAAAGACATCATGACGGTTTAACGTAGATTTATCATACGGCTGTGCTTCTCCACAGTGGCCTTCAGTAAATGTCCCTCATGTCCACAGTGGCCTTCAGTAAATGTCCCTCATGTCCACAGTAACACTTTTTTTTTCCTACCTCATTCTACTCTTCCTGGACTATTCCTAAGAAGGAAGGCAAACAGTTCACAGCCAAAAAGTCACTTGCAGTATTGGTGCCACTGAAAAATTTCTTTTTGAAATTTATTTATTTATCTGTCTCTTATATATTCCATCTTGACTGAAGTTTCTCCTCCCAGTCTGCCTCCCTCCACCTCGTCTCTTTTCCCAATCAATTCCTCCTCCATTTCCCTTCTGAAAAGAACAGGCCTCCCAAGGATATCAACCAAATACAACATAAAAAGTTATAGAAAGAGGGGGCACAAAACTTCATGTCAAGGCTGGATGAGATGACCCAGTAGGAAAAAAATGAAAGAGTCCCAAGAGCAGGCAAAAGAGTCAGAGACAACCCACCTCCCTACTCTGAGAATCCCACAAGAACTGTACTATTTCTTATTCTCACAGATTGAGGCCTCTGATGCCTTCAGAAGAATATGTTCAGAGAGTGGTTTAGATTTCCTAAAAGTTTTAAAACCTCTGAGATTTTTAACTCAGTGTTGTGAGTCCTGGGTCACTGTATCAAGCAAAAGCAATCTTTAACCAAGAGACATTTCCAAAACTGATTGCCACGGTATGAACGGAAGTAGAATAACTGGTTGATGAGTGAATAGCTATAATCTAGGTAGCTGTTGGATATAGGCTTCCCTGAAGGATTTGTATCTGTCAAAGTTGTCCATGTCAGACTTCTCATGAATGCCACTTCTCACACCACCCTAGGCCCCAATCCTAATTTCCCATCCACCTTACTTCTATTCTCCTTTCTAGGATGAAGTGGGTGAGCCAAGAAAGATACCTTCTTTATGTGCTTCTCTCCTATGTAGATTATTTAGGAAGAGCTTCATAAAACATATTTCGTTAACACCCATTAGGGTTGAATAAATACCATGACTTCTATTCCTTTCATACTCTTGAGAAGCCTTTCATTAAACATTACCTGATAGTATTTAAAAACAAATTAGGAGTCATGAATGATTTAATAGAGATTCCATGATCCTCTTTTTTTCCCTCCATATTCTCATTATTCCAGAGTCATAATTCCAAACTGAGGCCTCATTATTGAAGCACCTCATTGATATAGAAGGTCAAGCCTTCCCCTGTGCTATTTCCAGCACTCCATTTTTTATTTAGATTGGCAGTTCTCTTAATTAACACATTTTCTCTATTTACTACAAAAGTTCAAGGTTGGAGTTAATGCCAAGAACATATGTAGTGCCTTCAAAGTGAATTTTCCATGTTGAGAATAAATGGTTTTGTCTACGACACTGGAGAAACAACATCTCAAAAATGCACTAGGAAATTATATTTTCTGATGATTAATTATTGATTTTCTACATGATAAGCAAAATGAGATTACTATTTCATTTTAAAACATGCATTCATTTAGGGGCATACAAGTATGTTGTGGTGTATATAGAGAACATATTGAGGAAGGAGTTCACTCGATCTTCCCACCATGTGGGTTTTCAGAGTTCAAAGTCCTACTGTTAGGTCTTTTGGTATGTGCTCTTTCCTGATGAACCATCTGGTCAGCCCAAGCTTATCTTTTCCCGTTTATACAAACACAAAGGCCAGTAGATAGCATGAATTATTCATTGTTAAAATAAGACTCATCAGAGTTAAGAAAGGTACCATTATTGTTTATAATTATTGTAATCTCCCTAAGAAATTCATTAAAAACATACAGATGCTTTATATTTAGTATATACTTCCATTTAAAAAGTGAATAACTGTAGTACTTACCTATAATGCTCCCCTTGATCCTCTAATCTGTTAAATTCTTGATCACACATTATTAGACAGATCAAATAACAGCAGCCTATGCAAAAACTACTGGAAGTGCATTTTCTCCTTTGCCGTCGATTTCCCCACAGGATATTTACACTTCAGTGCAGCTCCATGAACCCTACCTTACTCTAACATGCCCCTTTCCTCACAAATTGAAAGGTATTAATGGTCTGTGATGGTGGTAATTGGTATGACTGATTGATGGAAAGCAGAGCAATGTCAAGGGTCTGACAAGGTTATTTTGCACGCTGACATTTTATTGTTTTGTTTATCACTTAATTATTGCCAACTACCATAATAGAATATTCTACTTTAACCAAACATATTCAACCTACACATTCCTTCTTGTCTTATTTGTGTATCTTATTTTCTTCTCTTCTTTTTAAAATTGAAATTTTACACAGTAAGTTCTGATTATACTTTCCCCTTCCCCACCTCCCAGATCTTCCCCATCGCTCCATCCATCCATATTTGATTTTTTTTTTTAAAAAAAATCCCATTTAGGACTGAGTGTTCCAAAATCTCTCACTCACTGCACATTATCCAGTTGCGAGTCTCTGCAAGAGAAATCATCTCTGACGATCGCTGAATAAGACACTGATCTATGGATACAGCGGATGACCTTAGGAGTCATCATATTGCTGTGATCCCTTAAGGAAAGTAGTATGAAGCCAGACAGTCCTGACACATACCTTTAGTCCCGATACTCAAGAGGCAGAGGCAGGCAGATCTCTGAGTTCAAGTCCAGCTTGAACTCTACAGAGTGAGTCCCAGAACAATGAGGAAGACACAGAGAAACCCTATCTCAAAGAAGAAAACAAACAAAGAAAGAACAGTTTTCTCTATTATCTATCGATAGCCTATTTAATCTCAGGTTCTTGACCACCAAAGAAGTGTCAGGCATGGCACCCAGAGAGTTGTTGCTTACTCCCGCATTTGTGCCACTAAAGAACCAGTGCATCATGCAGTATATCATGAATTTCTTTAATGTTTCGCACTCAGACATTTGTGTTTCATTTTTGAGAACTCTTTGTTTAGTTTTGTACTCCATTTTTCACCAAATTATTTGTTTTATTGATAATTGGTTTTATTCATTTTTGGTTTTTTTAGTTCTTGATATATTTTAGATATTAACCACCTACCAGATTTATAATTAGTAAAGGTATTTTTTTTTTCTGTACCCTGAGATTTTGTCCAAACGGTGGTGTCCTTTGCCCTACAGAAGCTTTTAACTTTCATGAAGTTCCTGTCTTAGTTAGGGCTTCTATTGCTATGAAGTGACACGGTGACCATACCAACTCTTCTAAGGGAAAACATTTAATTGGGGCTGGCTTAGTTTCAGAGGTTCACTCCATTATTGTTCTGGCAGGAAGCATGGGACTTTGTAGGCAGACTTAGTACTGGAGAGGGAGCTGAGAGTTATATTTTTGATCCACAGGCAGCAGAAAGAGACTGTGTACCACAATGGGTGTAACTTGAGCATATGAGACCTCAAAGCCCACCACCACATAACACACTTCCTCCAACAAGGCCACACCCACTAATAAAACCACTCCTCAGAGGTCAAGCATTCACATGAGCATATGGGTGCCATTTCTTTTGAAACCATTCAATGGTTGTTAGTACATATTCTGTCAGTATCAAGTTCAGAAAGTCTTTCCCTGTGCCACTGAAATCAATAAGTGCAGGGTAGCTGCACTTATGCTGAGGTCCTTGTCAAAGATTTAGTGTCCACCAGTGTATGAACTTATCTCTGAGTCTTCAATTCAGTCCATTGATCAACATGTCTGTTTTTACACCAACACCATGTTGCTTTTATTACTATAGCTCTGTAGTACATCTTCAAATTGGGATGGTGATACCTCTAGCAGTTTGTTTATTATTTAGGATTCTTTTAGTTATCCAGGGTGTGTGTGT